>NC_053489.1:587026331-587326331 GCF_905171775.1 Rana temporaria
TTAACAAGTCCCAAACAGCCTCACCTGCTTCCTCTTTAATCCACCCCTGAAATGTGCTCTTTCCCCCCCCCCCCTCCTCTCACACCAGTGCTTCTCTGCTAATATTCCCTCTCCATGTCGGCTTGCCAGAGCCCAGTGCACAGCGTGACACGCCTCCCCGGGGAGGCGTGTCACGCTGGGCTCTGGCAGCAGACTGGCCGCCGCTCCGGAGCTAGGCCGAAGCCGGGGACTTTCCTAGGCCTAGGCTCCGGAGCGGTCCGCGGATCGCGGGGTGTGCCGATCCGAACGGGGTGGCCCGTTCGGATCACGGATCGGTGACGATCCGTTGCACCCCTAATGTGCGCACACACACACACACACACACACACACGTGTTTAAGCTTCGAGGTGCACACCCTAATGCAATACGCTGTGCACACCTATGGATGGGGTGAAAGGATTTATGGGGTGCTCAAATTGAAGCAAAGTAAGTACAACAAAAAAGGGACAACTTCCCTCTTCTGCATAAAAAGATCCTGAACTGCTTTCTTTCGTTACACAGTCACTAGTAGATAAATAGCAAAAAGTCCATTACAGACTAGGAGCTCTCAAATCGCACAAAAAGAAGAAGAGGCAAACTGCATGCAAGAATGTACCCTCTCCAGGGGTAGAACTGCTCCCAGCTACACTGCTTGCAGGCACTACCAGCCCTCCTGGTATCTCTGAAGATACCCCAGGGCGTTAAGCACAATGCAGTCTTCTAGAAAGCTTTCTACATTTGTCAGTCTCTCCCCTTGAAAATCCCCGGGTGTGCTGATGTACTTACTCTTAGACCCCTCCTAGGCCACTGACAACCTCCTAAGCACTCCTCCACTTTCCACCCATCTTCCCTGCTAGGTTGACTCATCCATATTTAAGGGCTGGCCTAGCCACCCTGCCAGGACAGTACGCCTGGGGATTAGCTAGGTTCCTCCAAGTATGCAGATCAACTCTTCTGGTCTCCGCCTACTAACTTCTAAAACTGTCTCCAAACTTCCAGAATCAGGGGGAGGCGCCAAAGGCCTGCCTGTAAGACTCATCCAGCCTGACCTGCAATAAACCCTGACCCAAATTCCAGACTTACACTTAGGCCCCTTTCACACCTGCGGACCATATGTCCGCTTTTTCATCCATCTGTTTGCGGATGAAAAAGGACATACATTGGTCCCTATGAGATCGCGGATGTCAGCGGATGAACATCCGCCGACACCCGATCTCGCCCGCCTCTGCAATGATCCGATTCTGCAGACGGAAGAAAACCCTATTTTTTCTTCCGTCTGCGGATCGGATGAACACGGACAGATGGTCCATGTTCATCCGATCCCCCCATAGGGGAGAGCGGGGAAAAAGACAGGGCGTTCCCTGCAGAGTGTGAGGGGACCGCCCTGTCATCCGCCGGCTCAGCGGGGATCAACGGAGCGATCCCCGCTGAGCAAGCAGAGGTTTACGGGGCGGATCATTACTGATCCGCCCCGTGTAAAGGGGCCTTACCAGGAGTCAAATACATTTGCCACTACATTTGTACTTCACTACAAGCACACTAGAGGGTGCTACACTCAAAAAAATTTGAGCATGAAAAAAAAAATATTTGCACAAAAGTCCCTTTATTGAGAACTCAAAGGGGTTTTGTCAGACATTTCCTTTTGATGTTTCAAACGCCAGCATAGTTTACATACTGAAAAAAAAAATCCAGTTGTGAAGAAGCTGAAATTAAACACACAAAACAAGAAGAAATTCCAAGTTTCACAGCTGAAGAAGAACACATGCTCAGCACATCTCACAGCAAGTAAAGCATTAGACGCCAGCACAGGCAAATGAAATGTCCAGCACAAGCGTTACAAAAACAAAAAAAAATAAAAAATTCTCTGTTCAGTTTACTGGATAATCCTTTCTCATGTTTCTAATGATATCCTTCAGTATTGCACGTTCCCATGCAAGTTTATGGTTTACTAATGCATACCTCCCAACTGTCCCTGATTTGGAGCAATGTCCCTCTGTCCCTCATTCTCCTCATTTGTCCCTCATTTTGGTCTGATCTATATAGATGTGTATAAAATGCACTTTTTATCTATCAAAAAGTGTTTTCCAGTGCTAAACCTTTCATCCGATTTCTAAATTGCTGCATTTGTAAATTCCAAAAGCCAATATAAAGAAATAGTGGTAAAAAAAAAAGCACTTGTGGGTTTAACCAATCTTATTTTTTTTGTACAATTCTCCTTTAAGGGGGCGTGGCAAGGGGTGTGTCCTATGTCTGCATACTTTTGCTGATAGGTGTCCCTCATTCCCATCTCAGAAAGTTGGGAGGTATGCTAATGCACTACTCAAAGTGTCTACGCAGCACAATCACATTGACAAATCTGGTTATCTGGCTGGCAATCTACACTTTCAGGACTGGACGCTGCCTAGCAAATCGGTGGTCAAACAGAAGAAGCCAAATCATTTAGCATTTGTGTAAATAGTCAAATCTCCTCATTAATAGAGCTTGACAAGGCCAAGAAACAAAACTAATAAAAACTAAACAATGACAGCTCTATGCTTTACATCGGCACCCTTTCCTATAACTTCTAATGAAAGTACAAATGGTAACCATGCAGGGAAATTTAAAACATTGATGCCACCATGCCCAGCAGCTACAAGACATGCTTATTAGTCCCGCCATTAGAAAACCCACCCTACGACCTGATTCACACTTGTGCAGGTTGCACTTTGCAGGTGCATTTTGTATTTTTTTCCAATACACATCTTGGAAACAAAAACCCTGGCCATTTTCATAAAATGCACAGATGTGAACTACATCCATAGGAAATCATGGTAAATTGACTGTAGTGTGTTTCTGCAAAAATGAAAATGCACTAAAAACTGCATAGCTGTGAATGCATAGGTGCTAAAGCAGATGCATGTAGACAAATGTATCCACAAAGAGGCTGGAAGTAATCATCAGCACAAACATGCCATAAGAAAAAAATGGGATAAAAAAAAAAAAAAAAAAAAAAAAAGGTGAATATGGTATATTCTAAAAGAAAAATGTGCACAGCATTAGCAAACTAAAAAAAAAGTCATTAATTTAAGCATCTGTGGGCATACACTGATATTTTCCTCCATCCAAGCTTCACTGAGCAGATGTAATGAATTTACAGTGCCAGTCAGTGTAGCCCTAGGTGCCAGTGGGGCTCAGAATACCCAAACAGAGGCTGCATCTACCTAGATGACAATTGTCCTCCCAAAACTTTTGGACTTTCCACGGACTGAATTTTAAAAATGGATCAGTGTGTGCGCAGCTTTAGGATTTAGATATTGTCTACCAAGGTAGAGCTGCAACCCCAACTGCCCCCTCTTAAAGTGGTTGTAAACCCACTTTTGCAAGTTACACCTACAGGTAAGCCTAGATCAAGGCTTACCTGTAGGTGTTAGCAATATCTCCTAAACCTGCACGGTTTAGGAGATATTCGCCGAATGACAGGACCACCGTCTACGGCGCATGGGCCCTAGACAGCGGCACGCAGGCGCACTAACAATAGCCGTCCTAAACACGGCAATGCCGTGGTTGACAACTCCCACGCGGGAATGACGTCAATCGTCTCTCTGGCCAATCACAGCACCGGTGCGGGGATTACAGGAAGAAGATCGCCGGAGACATGGCGGCAGCGGAGGGCATGGAAGAGAACTTTGGGGGCTTTGTTCTCAGGCAAGTCGATCATAATGAGCTAGTATGCTGTGCATACTAGCTCATTATGACCAACCATCTTGCAGGGTATTTAAAAAAAAAAAAAAAACACTTCCTCTTTAAGCTGAAATTGGCAGTGGACAGGGGTGTTTACATGCTGTAGTTGGGATGCTTTAAAGCGGAGGTTCACCCAAAAAACAAGTATATAACATTACATTCAGTATACCTCAAACATGTACAGTATGCAGTTTTGTTATTTTGGGGCGGTGTACATACGGGCATTATCGGTATTTTCCTCCCGGCTTCCGGGTATTCGCTCCCGCGGGCGTTCCTGTGCAGTGCGCGCAATGTCATCTGGGACTTCGCTCATATGATTGACGTGCCTGAGAAAAACTCCCCCCGGCAGATAAGGCGCGTCACGACTTTCCAAAAGTAGCCGAACTGCGAGTCGGCTCTATACGGCGCCTGCACACTGACTAGGAGCCGCGTAGAGCTGACTGCGCAGGTGCCGTATAGAGCCGACTTGCGGTTCAGCTACTTTCGGAAAGTCGTGACGCACTTTATCAGCCGGGGGGAGTTTTACTCAGGCACGTCAATCATATGGGCGAAGTCATTCGCCGGGCTGTTTCTGATTCTGAAATTTTTAATTGACGGCGGGGTTCCCCTTAATATCCATACCAGACCTGAAGGCCCTGGTAATTGTTTTTGGGGGACCCCCACGCTTTTTTTTTTTTTATGAATGAATTCTCTCTGAATTGCCGGGAGCCGACAATTCATTATAGCCGCAAGTCCGGTTTTAAATGACTTTTTTTTTCTTTCAGAAATGACACTTTGTGCAGTGACAGTTCTAAGTACGGGAAAAATGCGCTATTTCACATGCTTACTTTACACCCCCCGCCAGGTACGAAATTTAAAGGAATATTTCACTTTTATGGTTTCACTTTAAGCATTAGTAAATTCACTGCTCCTGAAAAAACTGCCCTTTTTAAAACTTTTTTTTGCATTGATACATGTCCCCCGGGGCAGGACCCAGGTCCCCACTTTTTAGGACTATAACTTGCATATTGGCCTTTAAAATTAGCACTTTAGATTTCAAATGTTCCAGTCCCATAGATTTTAACGGGGTTCTAAATTTCACACGAACAGGGGGGTGTTCGGCTCATCCCTACTCAAACACTACTAGTAAGCTGGTTTAAAAAAAAAAAAAAAAAAGAAGATGTTAGTACAGTAATCGCCCTTGCTGTGCTATTGTGATCGGACAGGAGGATGGGCCCTGTGACAAAACACTGGTCAGTGCTCTCAATCATTGCCTACTCAGTAAACGGTCGGCAGACCTTTTTCAGTCATGACCCTTTATACACACGGGCTGAATGCTGGCCAGTTTCTAGTGAACCGGCTGATGCCGCCAGCCTGTGTGTACTACTGTAGGCTTCAGGCCTAGATTTTTCCACATGTGAAGAATTACCCAACCAGAGCCAGCATGAGAGTCATCTCTCAAACTCTAAACTACTTGCATAATTGTAAACTCATACTGCTATTTTCCCAATTTGTAACACCATGAAATCAAATTAACCAATAAGTAATGCAATTGCATAACCGTCTCCTGTACAGTGTTTGTAGTCTGTAGCATCTATGACATTTCATGCCACACAAGGATTCCCTGGCAGTCTGAATATACTAAAGTCAGCCCATGTTTTATAGTGTAAGCCCATTCACAATAGAAATGCTCCCAGTGACACAGAGCAGAGCAGACCACTCCATCATGATTAAATCCAGAGCATAAGCTAGTTCCACTAAACAGAGCAGAGCAAGCTTCCTCCTCTCATAACTCAGAGGATCATAGTAAACAAAGTCTGTGGTAGACCAAGAGCTACTTCACAAACTCATTCAAGCGCCAAAAAAAACTCACAGCACAAACTTTGATGGAATACGAACTTTGTCCAACCGCAATCTAATCTGTGCCGAAAAAAAAAAAAAAAAAGGAAAAATAAATTGTTGGGGGAGGGGGGAGTGAAAAAAAAAAAAAAGACAGATCTGTCACCTCTAGGCCATTCCCATTTCATCTCCAAGATAAAATAAGAGTTTGGTCTTTGTAGTTTGATTGGATGACAGTTATAACAAACTCACAATCAAGTTACTCCTGCAAAGTTTAAGCTTTGAGAAAAAGCAGCCATCGTAGTGTGGTCATACAGAGGCAGATTTCCCATCCATTTCAAAGAAACGTTATCTCCCTGCGTCCAGATTAATGTCCATGGCCTACACCAGTACAAAAAACTCTTCTTTCATTCTGAACAAAACGGGCAACTATAGAAATTATCCACCGATCCCCAAATAAGAAGCTGGGATGCCAAGACTCACCACCATCATCATTTGGCCAACATTTACATACTTACATTTTAAAAAGGAACACTAAAGTTTGTTTTTTGAAAAAAAAAAAATTAACATGTTATAGTTATACTTACCTCCACTGTGCAGCGCGTTTTTCACAGAGTGTCCCCGAACCCGGTCTTCTGGGGTCCCTCGGCGGCTGTCTCGGCTCCTCCTCGCAAGAGCTTTCCACCTTCATGCGAGCGAGCTCGCATGGTGGAAAGCTTTTGCGGGCGCGCTCCCGTGATACAGCAGCGGGCATAGCCGCCGACTATCACTCGGCCCCACCCCCCGGATGCGCCGTGTCATCGGATGTGATTGACAGCAGCGCCAGCCAATGGCTGCGCTGCTATCAATCCGTCCAGCCTAGCCAATCAACGGCCAGGCTGGGAACCGAAGAGGATCACGGGGACGCGCGCGGGACTTTCGAGGGGTGAGGTAAGTAAAACAGGGGTTCTGGGGGGGCGGTACCGTCGGATGTTTTTTCACCTTAATGCATAGGATGCATTAAGGTGAAAAAACATTTACCTTTACAACCACTTTAAATTCACAAGTACAGTGAATTGTTAAAGTGTCACTAAACCCACATCATTAAAAACGATAAATGGGGCAATACATGCTGTTCATACTCAGTCATTATAGGATTATTTTTCTGTATTCTGCAAAAAAAAAAAAAAAAAAAAACGATGATCCCGCTATTCTCCATTTCCCCTTCTTTCCATGTCCCCCCCCCTGGGGATTTGGCAGCTCTGCACATGCTCAATATTAAGTAGGGTTGTCCCGATACTACTTTCTTAGGACCGAGTACAAGTACTGATACTTTTTTTCAAGTACTCTCCGATACCGAATACCGATACTTTTTTTTAAATGTGTCCCCAAATGCAGCCATGTCCCCCCACATATGCAGCCATGTCCCCCCCATATATGCAGCCATGTCCCCCCCCCACATATGCAGCAATGTCCCCCCATATATCCAGCCATGTCCCCCCATATATCCAGCCATGTCCCCCCATATATCCAGCCATGTCCCCCACATATGCAGCCATGTCCCCCACATATGCAGCCATGTCCCCCACATATGCAGCCATGTCCCCCACATATGCAGCCATGTCCCCCACATATGC
This sequence comes from Rana temporaria, assembly GCF_905171775.1. NCBI lineage: Eukaryota > Metazoa > Chordata > Amphibia > Anura > Ranidae > Rana > Rana temporaria. Next base: position 587,033,504 of record NC_053489.1, read on the forward strand.
AGCCATGTCCCCCAAATATCCAGCCATGTCCCCCAAATATCCAGCCATGTCCCCCCATACCAGTACCTAGATGCCGCCGCCGCATGGTGAATCAGCGTGCGGGGGAACATCACAGCTTTCATTTGAATAGCTGTAGTGTTCCCCGCTGCGGCGCGTATAGACACTCCCCCTTGCTCGAGATTGGACAGATCTGTCCAATCCCGAGCAAGGGGGAGTGTCTATACGCGGCGCAGCTGGAAACACTACAGCTATTCAAATGAAAGCTGTGATATTCCCCGCACGCTGTTTAACCATGCGGCGGCGTTGTTGTTGCGGTATGCGACGGCGGCGGCGGGGGGGGGGGTCGAGTATCGGATGAGTCATCGGGGGCATTTGCGGGAGTACAAGTACTCCCGCAAATACTCGGTATCGGTCCCGATACCGATACTGGTATCGGTATCAGGACAACCCTAGTATTTAGCGAGTTTCTCTGGTGAGCATTTCCTCCCTATCACATCTGAGCAGCCCATGTTACTAGAGAAACTCACATGTGGGCGTATACACAGTGGTAAATGACAGCCCACTCCCTTCCTCCTCCATGCCCAATAAATAGCTAAACACAACAGGGGCGGGATTACATTACATGTAGATTGATGGAGGCTTCTCCTCCCTGGTATTCAAAGACACCGGCTGGAGGGATGCGACAGGCAGAAAATCTACCCACACCATGTTAATACCAAAAATAATGGACATTTGATTTCAAATTTATAATTACCCTGACGATTTAAAACAGTTTCTTGATATTATTTATTTTTACTCTCTATTCTAAAGCCAGTTGTTTTATCTGGAACATGTGACCAGCAGCAGAGAACTAGAAGCTCCTCCTGCTTAGGTTTCCCTGGGAAAGAGCTGGGTCATGTGACAGCTTTATATCGCTTAGAAAAAACACAATTGGATGGATGGATGTTTGTTTTTTATTAAAATAATTACAGTGCCATCATCCACATACAGAAACAGAAGGGACAATGTCAACTAAACAGTTTGCGTTTAGTATTCAAGCCTCACTTCCTATGAGATTTAACACAACAACAGTTAGAACCTGCTCTAAACGTAAAGCATTACTAATTATATAAACAAGTTACTTCAAATTCATTCTGAAGCACTGTGGCTCTGCCGATTGGACTCCAAGGAGTCTCAAGCTTGTGGATGCTGCTTAAGATTGCCAGATGATAGATTGCAACCACAGGATAGGATATCATAGTGCAGGGTGGTGGTGTATGACAACAAATATGTGGCTCTTTTTTTCAGTGGTCATTTCAAAATAAGGGGCAGGATAGAGTGCAGCTGGCTATACCAACTTCAAAAACAAATATCTTTCAGGGCAGCAAATACAAATGCCATGGCTGTGAGTGATGGAACACCTTCTTACCACCTGTCAAACACCCTCTGAAAATCAATCTGAATGCAGATCACTCTTCAGACAGCAACACATGTGTAAAAGAGCCCTTACGCAGTCAACATTCTTGCTAATATTAGATTTGAGAAGCATGCAGGCTTCAGACATTCTGGGGAATTCTTCTAAAACAGGGATTCTCAAACTACGGCCCTCCAGCTGTTGTAGAACTACACATCCCATGAGGCATTGTAACACACTGACATTCACAGACATGACAGGGATTATAGGTCCTGAACAACTGGAGGGCCGTAGTTTGAAGACAGATGTTCTAAAACAATCTGCATCCAATTGAGGCAAGCATTTGCTAGGTCTGCAACAAATTCAATAAAAAACCCGCCAGTTCATAATTAGAAAACTGGTAATTAACCGCTTGCCGACCAGCGCACGACGATATTCTTTGGCACAATGGCACAGCTGGGCAAATGGGCGCACAGCTACGTCCCCCTTTAAATCGTGGCTTAGTGGGCACGCGCCACGTGACTCGATGTCCGCCGGTGCCCCGCAATCGTGACATGGAGCTGCAGAACGGGAAAATGCCTATGTAAACAAGGCATTTCCCTGTTCTGCTTAGTGACATGACAGGGATCTGATGGCTCCCTGTCATTGGGAGTAGTGATCGCTGTCATGTCAGTGGTAGCCCATTCCCCCCACAGTTAGACTCACTCCTTAGGACACACTTAACCCCTTGATCGCCCCCTAGAGTTTAACCCCTTCCCTGCCAGTGTCATTTACACAGTAATCAGTGCATTTTTATAGCTCTGATGGCTGTATAAGATGACAATGGTCCCAAAACAGCAGTGCCCTTAGTTTTTTCAAAGACATACTGGTAGTTTAATCGGCTCCTGTCTAAATTGGCCGTAGTATGTGTATGAATGTGAGTTAGGGACCTTAATATTGTAAGCCACTTGAGGCCAGGGACTGATGTTAATGGATAATAAAATATTTAGAGTGCTGTATAAATTGATGATGCTACAAGTATCTGTAATAATTAAAAGCGGGATTCCACCTGCCGATACAAACGATGATGGCCCCAAGATGCCAATCCAGGTCATTGCGGCTCCCGCGCCGCCATCCTCAGTAAGGGAAACAGGCAGTGGAGCTTGCGGCTTCACTGCCCATTTCCTACTGCGCATGCACGAGGCTCGCGCCGCTTTGTGAATGGGCGGCTGCTCTCTGGGATACACAGTTCCCAGAAGGCAGCGCACCCCATTCACAAGAAGGAGGATGCGGAAGACGACCCACTACGGATAAGGAAGAGGCAGATTAGGAACATCAGCATAGCAACAGGTATTTCGGGTGAGTATAAAAAAAAATAAATAAATAAATAAATAAAATCAGGGTGGAACTCCACTTTAGCTAATACCGTATACTTGCACAAAAAGGGTTGATGGTTTCAAATCGGATTGGCACCATCACAAAGCGGTATGTTCAAGGATTGAAGTAATAAGCGGGTAGTTTATGCTCCCTGTATGTATCTCAATGGATATTTTACTCACCCGCTTGTGAAGGGTCATCTAAAATGAATGAAAAGGACATAGCTAAGCAGCAGGGTCAAATGGCCTCACTTTACCTCAACCTTTCACCCCTGAAGCCATCTGGAGGTGTTGAAGAACTGCTAAATGTGTAGTCTGCAGAAGCATGGAAGCCGGAGAAATCTCCATCTAATACAGCAGGAGTCTTTGAAGTGAGATGCAATGGGTACTTTGCTATCAAAATGCGGCAGCTAAAACGTACTCTAGCTTTGTGTGACCTTCCCACCTGTCATGGGAATGCGCTATCCATCAGCATCTAAAGCACTTTCTTTCCATAAACAGCCAACATTCAGGCAGACTATCAAGTGGAAAATAGTGGCGTGATGCATTCTCTGTGCAGGTTAAAGAATCCTTAAAGCGGGGGTTCACCCTATCGACGAAAAAAAAATTTTTTTTTTCTTTTACCATAAAATCAGGCATTGTAGCGCGAGCTACAGTATGCCTGTCCCGAATTTTTTACCCCCGTACTCACCTTGTACGCGTAGATCGAAGATACCGGGGAATGGGCGTGCCTATGGAGACGGAGGATGATTGACGGCCGGCTCTGGCGCGTCACGCTTCTCCGGAAATAGCCGAAATAGGCTTGGTCTTCACGACGCGTGCGCATAGCCTGTGCGCAGGCGCCGTGAAGAGCCGAGACCTACTCCGGCTGTCTTCGGGGAGAGTGACGTGCCAGGGCCGGCCGTCAATCATCCTCCCTCTTCATAGGCACGCCCATTCCCCGCGGGAGCCGAAAAATACGATCTCCGATTACAAGGTGAGTCCGGGGTTAAAAAAATCGGGACAGGCATACTGTAGCTCGCGCTACAATGCCTGTCTCGATGGTAAAATCGTGTCGGGGGGGGTGAACTACCGCTTTAAAGGGGTTGTAGAGGTTCGTCTTTTATTTTCTAAATTGGTTCCTTTAAGCTCGTGCATTGTTGGTTCACTTACCTTTTCCTTCAATTTCACTTCTAAATGTTTTTTTTCTTTGTTTGTGTAGCACCTTCAGTACAGGTGCTATACTAAATTTAGTTGGGGGGATGAGAGAGTTACCTTGCTCTCATTCATGTTGTTTTACTAAATTGGGTTCCATCAATTCTGGGCTGTCCTGTGGGTCGTCCTGTGTCCTGGAGGTGTAGTTACACCTCTGGGTGACAGGTGGCGCCAGAGGGGTCCGGGCGGAGCCGCTTCTTCCCAGCAGCCAATTAGAGGAGTGTTTCCCTCACGGGGCATGCTGGGAGGGGTGTTTCTGTGGCAGACGCCATTTTCCGGGGTTCTTCGCGGGTTCCGGGTGCGGCACCCACCTTTAGGGTGTGCGCACATCACGGGCCCCCGGGCGATATGGCCTACCAGGCCGGGGCACACGTGCTACGCGGAGTTCCCGACTCTGGGCTCTTATGGCCCGGAGCATCTGATGCTGCTAAGGGGCCCCAGTGACTTACTGGGTTCCCCATTTCTATTGAGAAGATCCCAAGCGAGTTGTGCTGTTCGATGGGGATCGGTCTGAGGTGAGCCCGGAGGCAGGCGATCCAACAGGGCTGGAACGAACCATCGGGGATCTGGGTGACTGGACACTGACAGGTTATATATGGCAAATGGTCGGTCGGTGACCCCAAAAGTATATACTGGGAGAATTCGCTCTACTATCTGAACTTTTAAGCACTAGGGCTGTGGCAGAGGCAGGGCCGGATTTGTTCTCCCTGCCGCCCCCAAGGTCAGGTTCCGCAATGCACCCCCTCCCCACCAAACGAACCCCCCTCAAATCAACGGAGAATGGCAACCGGATGGCAGGGGCGGCACGGTTAGTTCAATTATTTATTTTACTTTATCACTTTTTTTTATTTTGTAGTTCTCGTTTACTTTTTTTTTTTGTATAATTTTCTTATTATTTTTAATATTATTTTTTGTTTCTTAACTTTTTAATTACTTTTTTATTTTAATAATTTAATTATTATTTCATATTTTTTTATTTTATTTTTATAAAAAAGAAATTTAATTAACTTTATTGCTATCACAGAGGAGAAAACAATTCCCTGCATGACAGCGATTGGAGGTGGCAGGTTCTCTTTATTGACCCTGTCACCTCCAAAACAGGAGTCCTAGCACTGTGCTAGAACTCCTGTCGCAGCTGAGATAGGAAGAGCACAGCTCACCCCTCTCACTGTGTACATCGGCGGCAGGGACAGTCACAGGAGACAGACTCGGCGGCCTGGGGGAGGACGGATTTCTGCGACATTGCCCCGATCACTTGTTAACGAGAGAGCGGATTCCAGAAAACAACTTACCGCCCTTAACTGGCCGTCGGGGGGACTCCATGCCGCTGCCGCCCCGAGGCCTGGCCTCTGTGGCCTTGTGGGAAATCCGGGCCTGGGCAGAGGTCTCATCTTTAAACCTTAATCCTAATAGAGCCAAGTCTGTGGCAGAGACTTGTTCCTTCCCAGAAGTTTAAGTGGCACTCTGGCTGCCAGGCCTGCGAGAGAGGTCTGTCCAGGGGCACGTTACCCACTCCGACTGGAGTGGCGACGTGAAAAAAGTGTAACTATTGGAGGCAGGACTGCTTCCTTTATCCAAGGCCTGAATCTGTGAAATTTGTTCTTCTTTCACCAACCTATACTGTCTACCTCAAGTTGACTGTTGGTCGTGTTGACTAGAAATAATAAAAGCATTGAAAATGTCAGCCAACTGTCTGGACATTCCGTCACTGCTCTCGTTGCCGTCATCACCCCTAGACACATCACAGAGGTAACTTAAATACGCCGATCCCAAATCTAATCAGCGGCTCCTCCAGGGGTAGCGCTACATTTGAACTTCTCACTTCCTGTTTCTCCTCAGTAAGCTTGCCACCATCACCCGAGCGGTGGAAAGTAATTTAGAACAGCTTACTGAGGAGGAACAGAAAGTGAGAAATTCGGATACAAAGAAAAAAAACGTTTAGAAGGGAAATCGAAAGGAAAAAAAAAAGGTAAGAGAACCAACAATGCACTAGCTTAAAGGAACCTATTTAGAAAATAAAAAACAAACCTTTACAACCCCTTTAACCCTCGGCGTTATTTAACCCAGCACAATAAAATTCCTCAGTAAACTATTTGTTAAAAATCTTATCCCAGCATGAGCAGTTTTTCAACTTTCAATGCTCCTCGCTTTCTGCACTCTCTGGGCGGTTTCTCTGAAATGATGGTCATCATAGGAAAATGAATAGTGGACAGTGCAGTCTCCTGCCAGTTTGTTAGCTTGGGGAACAGAGGAGGGAGGAACATGGGAGTGGCTTGCCATCCTAGGCTATGGGGTTGTGTGCTTCCATTGATACATACAGGGGTTGATTTACTAAAACTGGAGGATGAAAAATCTGGTTCAGCACTGGCTGGCTCAGGCTCTCAGCAGCTCACCGAGAGGCTGAGCCAGTTGTCAAGTCAAGGGTTGTGGGCGAATGCCGACTGTATTGTCGGGGTTAAATCGGTAGATTTTCTTTCATTTTAAATGCATAACATGTTTTGAAGTGAGGAAGGATTAGAACTCCTGTTGGGTTTTTACAGTTTTTTTGAGACTCCATTCAACTCTTCTACCAGACATGAAGCGACACAGACAGCAGTCAAAACCTGATCACACTCTACTGTGTTAATGTTTTAGATTATTGTGGCTTTTTGTCTTCTCAAACTTGTCAACAGGATAGGAAGTGGTGGGATATCTAGTTGGACCCCTGGACCTCAAGTGCAGGTCCTGCAAGGACTGTAGTAACACCTTATATTAGAATTAGTGGTGCAACGGATCGTGATCGATCCGTGATCCGAACGGGTCGACCTGTTCGGATCGGCACACAACGTGATCCGCGGAGCGCTTCGCTGCCTCGGCCTTAGGAAAGCCCGCGGCTTCGGCCTAGCTCCGGAGTGGCGGCCATCTTGGTACACCCGGCGGCGACTGCCTAGGTGCACGCTGACCTCATCACCCCTGCCTCAACCACTCGTGGATCTGATCTGGCCGGCTTCTATTCTGTGGGAGAGCTTGTGAATATTACAGTGAGGAAGATGCCCATTACAGCAGTGGGGGAAGAGGTCCATTACAGCAGTGGGGGAAGAGGTCCATTACAGCAGTGGGGGGAAGAGGTCCATTACAGCAGTGGGGGGAAGAGGTCCATTACAGCAGTGGGGGGAAGAGGTCCATTACAGCAGTGGGGGGAAGAGGTCCATTACAGCAGTGGGGGGAAGAGGTCCATTACAGCAGTGGGGGGAAGAGGTCCATTACAGCAGTGGGGGAAGAGGTCCATTACAGCAGTGGGGGGAAGAGGTCCATTACAGCAGTGGGGGAAGAGGTCCATTACAGCAGTGGGGGAAGAGGTCTATTACAGCAGTGGGGGAAGAGGTCTATTACAGCAGTGGGGGAAGAGGTCTATTACAGCAGTGGGGAAGAGGTCTATTACAGCAGTGGGGGAAGAGGTCTATTACAGCAGTGGGGGAAGAGGTCTATTACAGCAGTGGGGGAAGAGGTCTATTACAGCAGTGGGGGAAGAGGTCTATTACAGCAGTGGGGGAAGAGGTCTATTACAGCAGTGGGGGAAGAGGTCTATTACAGCAGTGGGGGAAGAGGTCTATTACAGCAGTGGGGGAAGAGGTCCATTACAGCAGTGGGGGAAGAGGTCTATTACAGCAGTGGGGGAAGAGGTCTATTACAGCAGTGGGGGAAGAGGTCTATTACAGCAGTGGGGGAAGAGGTCTATTACAGCAGTGGGGGAAGAGGTCTATTACAGCAGTGGGGGAAGATGTCCATTACAGCAGTGGGGGAAGAGGTCTATTACAGCAGTGGGGGAAGATGTCCATTACAGCAGTGGGGGAAGAGGTCTATTACAGCAGTGGGGGAAGAGGTCTATTACAGCAGTGGGGGAAGAGGTCTATTACAGCAGTGGGGGAAGATGTCCATTACAGCAGTGGGGGAAGAGGTCTATTACAGCAGTGGGGGAAGATGTCCATTACAGCAGTGGGGGAAGAGGTCTATTACAGCAGTGGGGGAAGATGTCCATTACAGCAGTGGGGGGGAAGAGGTCCATTACAGCAGTGGGGGAAGAGGTCTATTACAGCAGTGGGGGAAGAGGTCTATTACAGCAGTGGGAGAAGAGGTCTATTACAGCAGTGGGGGAAGAGGTCTATTACGGCAGTGGGAGAAGAGGTCTATTACAGCAGTGGGGGAAGAGGTCTATTACAGCAGTGGGGGAAGAGGTCTATTACAGCAGTGGGAGAAGAGGTCTATTACAGCAGTGGGGGAAGAGGTCTATTACAGCAGTGGGGGAAGAGGTCTATTACAGCAGTGGGGGAAGAGGTCTATTACAGCAGTGGGGGAAGAGGTCCATTACAGCAGTGGGGGAAGATGTCCATTACAGCAGTGGGGGAAGATGTCCATTACAGCAGTGGGGGAAGATGTCCATTACAGCAGTGGGGGAAGATGTCTAATACAGTGGGAGATGGGGGAATCTGATGTATGGGGGCTCTGATGGGGGAATCTGATGTGTACATTTATGAATTTTTTATTTTATTTTTTGCTGATCCGAAAAATGATCCGATCCGTGACTCTGATCCGAGGATCGATCCGATCCGTGAGTTTTTTGATCCGTTGCACCCCTAATTAGAATCAATTACAAAAGCTAAAAAATATTCTTTTACAAAGGGACAGCAGATTTACAGTACTTTTTACATCCAATATTCGTATTACACAGCATGTTGGAAAGACGGATGGATACCACATGCATTGCTCTCATCTAACTGCACTAAGGTAAAGGAAGCTATTTAGGGGAATAAAAATACATTTACAACCCCTTTAAATGTATGCTACCAAGTGTTGGTGGTGGCTTTTGATTAAAAGAGAACTTGAAAGCAGAAATGTATTGCCTCAACTTGAATTTCAAATAACCCCACCGTTTTTAGGGTTAGCTTACCCACATCAACAGGCAAGTCCAACTCAAATTAAATGTTATTGTTGGAAATATGCAAAATATGTTACATACCACTTTAGAAAGCCAATAAAGATAGGAAGCTTTTCTTGATCCTAGGTGCGATTTTGTTTTTCCCCTTTTTAAACTAAAACCTGTGACTTTGATGGATGAAACATGTCAGATTTTTGATCTGATCCCTGCTAGCATAAGGGTGGTAATGTTGGTAATGTCGCAGGACTGTGACCTGCAGAGTATCTAGGGTCAAACTTGTAACCTGACAGGACAGCTGGTCTGCTCATCTTCAAACCTTTACAAAAATCCCCTTTGTGGGGGCACGAGACTTTCTGTACTATGTCTGGAAAACCATGAGTAAGGCAATGCACCATCCACTCGAAATAATGAGCAACCACTCCTGACAAAATATGAACCAAAACAGCAGCAGAATAGTCAACTTTATTAAAAGAATTACAATTTCCAAACTCATTTTTGGATAGTTTGTTGAAGTATAAATTTTGCTAACATGAAATTCTGCGCCTTGACAAACAATCCAATCCCGCTAGGCCCAATGCATACTCAAAGCAGTTCTTTAGGGGGTTCTTTTTTTTTTTTTTCTCAAGAAGGACAGCAACTACAATTACTGTAGATGCTGACTTTGAGCCTAGGTTCACACTGCTGCGAATTCAAAATCGCGGTCAAATGCGCGATTTTACCGCAATTTCGCGGCCGCGATTTCGGCCGCAATTTAATGTAAATCGCGGCCCGAAATCGCAAAAAGTAGTACAGGAACTACTTTTTGAAATCGCAGATGCGGCGTCGCACTGATTAGGACAGTGTCATTGCCGACAATTGCCGCCGATTTGAGATGCGATTTGACATGTCAAATCGCGTTCCAAATCGTACCCAGTGTGAACCAGGGCTCAATGGGAGACCTACCTGTCCAGGGATCCAGCACTCTCCTCACCCAACCCCGCTCTTTAGCCGTCTCTGAATTCAGATGCCAAATTTACTTTGGGAAGCCAGCTGTGACTGCTTGCAACTTCACAGCCGGCTTCCCAAAAAAAAAAAAAAAAAAAAAAAAGACAAAAAAAATGTAGGAGACGGAGAGGAGGCAGACAAGCAGAACTTCCCTTTTGGGTGAAGTTCCGCTTTAAGGCCCCATTGACACCTTAGCATTAGATCCAGCATACTGCTGACATCTGCAGTATGCTGGTTTTTTTTTTGTACTTATCATTTTATCAGCCGTTGTTATCCGGCTCCGAGCGGGGATTTCTGCGGGGAATAGGCGTTCCTAAGCCAAGCGGATTTGATTGACGGGCTGCTAAAGCGCATCACGCCTTCCGAAAATACCCAAAGTGTTTACGGCGCTATACGGCGCCTGCCGTGTAGAGCTGACTGCGCAAGCGCCGTAAACACCCGAGTGTCACTTCGGGTATTTTCGGAAGGCGTGACGCACTTTAGCAGCCCGTCAATCAACTCCGCTTGGCTTAGGAACCTGGAACCTGGAAGGAATCCCCACTCGGAGCCGGATAACAACGGCTGATAAAACGATAAGTACAAAAAAAACAGCATACTGCAGATATCAGCAGTATGCTGGATCTAATGGCAGAAAGTTGATTTTTGGGTGAACCCCCGCTTTAAGCAACAAAGCACTCAATAAAAATTGCATGGTTTTAAATAGTGCTGGTTTCCATCTGTGGGCTCAGACACCTGTCGCCTGGAAAATGTTGTTTTCAGGCAGATTTGGCAATTTCTGACCCCACAGTAAGGCCCTGTTAACACCAGAGCGATTTGTAGCTCTACCACAAATGCTTACAAGCTAGACAGTAGGATTTCCATCTTATTAGGTGGTGACACATCGTTCTAAAAATTACATGAGCTTTATCTGGGGCTTGTACATGAACTTCAAATAAACTTCAATGGAAGCACTTGATTAAAAAAATAATAATAATAATAATAATAATAATAATAATAATAATAAAGCATTTTCTTGCCTAGCAGCTAGTTTTCCACTGGATAAACATTGTTGGCCTTTTCTTTTTTAGAATTTCTACAGTTTCCTTTTACATGTTTTTGCGCAAGTTTAACCTCTTGACCACTGGGCACTTAAACCCCTTCCTAACCAGATCAATTTTCAGCTTTCGGTGCTCTCACAATTTGAATGACAATTACTCAGTCATACAACACTGTACCCATATGACATGTTTGTCTTTTTTTTCCACACAAATAGAGTTTTCTTTTGGTGGTATTTAATTACCGTTGGGTTTTTTATTTTTTGCGTTATAAAAAAAAAAAAAGAATTTTTCTCGTTTGTTATAAAATTTTGAAAATGACTAATTTTTGTTCATACATTTTAGCCAAAATTTATACTGCTACATATCTTTGGTAAAAATAACCCAAATTGGTGTATATTATTTGGTCTTTGTGAACGTTATAGAGTCCACAAGCTATGGTGCCAATATCTGAAAATTGATCACACCTGAAGTAATGACGGCCTATCTCATTTCTTGAGACCCTTGGGGCTCTTTCACACGGGGCGGCCAGTTCAGGTCCGCCTGCCAGTTTTTTTAGGTGGACCTGAACGGGCGCTCCGTGCTCCTCTATGGAGCCGCAGATGTCAGCGCCGACATCCGACCAGCTCCGATCCGCCAAAGTGTGACGGAGGAAAAACCTACTTTTCCATCCGTCTGGTGGATCGGATGAACACGGACAGACGGTCCGTGTTCATCTGATCCCCCCATAGGGGAGAGCGGAGAAAAGACAGGGCGGTCCCTGCACAGTGTACGGGGACCGCCCTGTCATCCGCCGGCTCAGCGGGGATCAACGGAGCGATCCCCGCTGAGCAAGTGGAGGTTCACGGGGCGGATCATTACTGATCCGCCCCGTGTGAAAGGGGCCTAACATGCCAGAAAAGTACAAATACCCCCCAAATGACCCCTTTTTGGAAAGAAGATATTCCAAGGTATTTAGAAAGAGGCATGGTGAGTTTTTTGAAGTTGTAATTTTTTTCCCACAATTCTTTGCAAAATCAAGAGTTTTTTTTCCCACAAAATTGTTATATTAGCAGGTTATTTCTCACACAGCATATGCATACCACAAATGACACCCCAAACACATTCTGCTATTACTCCCGAGTATGGCGCTTTTACACAGCGTGGCCACATACAGAGGCTCAACATGCAGGGAGCACCATCAGGTGTTCTGGAGCAACCAGGCCGATTCTGACATTTCTCTCCTACATGTAAAAATCATCATTTATTTGCTAGAAAATGACATAGAACCCCAAAACATGATATATGCTTTTTTAGCAAAGACCCTAGAGGATACAATGGCGGTCATTACAACGTTTTATCTCGCACGGTATTTGCACAGCAATTTTTAGTGGGAGCGTCCCTGGTGGGGAGAAAGCCTCTTGAGGGGGAGGAGGGGTGAGCAGGAGGTTCAGGACGCTCTCTTCTTTGCAGATAGAGAAAGGAGCTGTTTGTTAGTGGGTGTCCCGACACTCCTGCTCACCCCCCCCCCCCTCAAGAGGCTTTCTCCACACCAGGTAGAAAGCTTTGCATTACTGTGTGTAGTTACAGACAGAAGAACAGGAAGTGAGGATTTCTCAGAAGAAATAAGGACATTTAATAGCAAAATGGAAGGATGAGGTAAGTGAAGGAGGACTGCACTAAAGTAAAGGAAGCTATTTAGCGAAAACATTTTTTACCTTTACAACCCCTTTAACCTTTGCAGTGCAGAAGGAGCCCCACATCGGGGAAATGTTTTGGGTTTCCCCAGAGTTCAGGCATGAAAAAACAGGCTATAAAGTTTATTAAAAAGACAGAAACAACTAATAGGATAAAAAAAAAAAAAAAACGAAAAAAAAAAAAAAAAAAAAACACCCATACTTACCTAGGTGGATGCAGAATCAATCTGATGCTGCATCTGTCCCCCCACTGCCTCTAAGACTGAGAACCGAGCGATAAAAGCCTTCTGATCGCTTGTTTCCCGGTCTTCAGTGACCAGAGATCGGGTGACTGTCAGCACTCACTGGAGCACCAGGCTTTGGAGGGGGTGGGAGCAGCTGGTGCCGATTCAGGAATCTGGGTGGATCCCAACAATAAAATCAGGATCGCTCCAGAGTTTGGAGAGTGACGGATCACAATAGTGCAGAACTAAGTGCACTCCTGTGACCCACAGCAGAAGTAGGACTAAAACAACTTCGGCCCTGCTTTTCCTTTAATGATCAGTCTTACTACCCTATAATTTAAAATGAATTGAATCAGGAGAGGGAGACATTCTTGTAATGGCCAGTCAGTCAATCAGTACAACTCACATGCAGATATTACTCAGCCAGCGTCTCGGAAAAGTAACAGCTGAGGAATATCTATCAGCATGTAGCTCATTCGAATTTCTTTTTAGTTTCTCAGCAAGGTAAAAATGAAGTTCTGCTTTAAGGGAAAACTATTTTAAAGAACTTCTCACTTTTATCTTCAATATGCCACAAATCAAATAATTCGCAGAGCTGTCAGGGAGGAATTCAGTCCCGGCAGATTTCTATTTCTAGAATGTACAAAGCTTCCTTATGACTCTCCACCTACACAACATTCATTCTCATTAGTTAAGAAAACACGCTCGCAGCCAGTTGTTTTAATTATGAGATGCAGCAACAAGGTAAAACTATGCACCTTTCACCACATCAAACAGCTACTGTTCCCACACAGCGCAGTGCCACCCATACTGCCAGAGTCCTCGGGGTCCTCCTGATGAAATAGGTATGAGTGATGGATGACATATCATCTCGTGATCATCACTCCATGTCGGAAATATTTTATCACTCCTACCACCAGCATTTATTGAATGCATAGCAACTGCTACCTACTACTGCAGCTTTACCAGGGCATTCTGAATTTATAGTTTGTACGCACAGTCTGCAATGATGCTAAAATGCCCTCAAAGACTATCAATAAATACCATATAGACACTGATCTGAGCACTACTTCTAATAATCTGGCCGTGGACATGTTAGAACTCTTGTGACAGCTGTCACATACTAGGGACAGGTGTACTTATTATTGCTCAGATATACCCAGCATGCTGGAGACTATTTCTTCCTGTAAATCACAATATGGCAAAACCCAATAATCCAAATTTTTGTGGCAAATTACAATCCTTAAAGCGGGAGTTCACCCTAAAAAAAAAAATTTTAACATTAGATGGATGCTCATTTTGTCAAGGGGAATCGGGTAGTTTTTTTAAAATCGAAGCAGTACTTACCGTTTTAGAGAGCGATCTTCTCAGCCGCTTCCGGGTATGGTCTTCGGGACTGGGCATTCCTATTTGATTGACAGGCTTCCGACGGTCGCATCCATCGCGTCACGAGTAGCCGAAAGAAGCCGAACGTCGGTGCGGCACTATACGGCGCCTGCGCACCGACGTTCGGCTACTTTCGGAAAATCGTGACGCGATGTATGCGACCGTCAGAAGCCTGTTGGAAGCCTGTCAATCAAGTAGGAACGTCCAGTTCCGCAGCCCATACCCAGAAGTGGCGGAGAAGATGCATCTCTAAAACGGTAAGTACTGCTTCAATTGTAAAAAAAACACCCGATTCCCCTTGACAAAACGAGCCTCAATCTAATGTTAAAAAAAAAGTTTTTTGGGTGAACCTCCACTTTAAATGTGGTGGCTGCATTTTTTTCCCCCCTATATTATCACTTGGTGATCCTAACAGTAACACTTCCTGTCTTAGGGTGGCTCCACTCTGGATGAAGGAACAGAAAAGCAACCCTAAGGTCTCTTTCACACGGGCGGACCCTATGTCCGGCTTTTCATCCATCCGTTTACGGATGAAAAAGGGACATACAATGATCCCTATGAGATTGCGGGTGTCAGTGGATCTCATCCGGGTCCGCAATCCTACGATTCTGCAGACGGAGGAAAACCCTTTTTTTTCATCCGTCTGCGAATCGGATGGGGTAAACACAGACGGTCCGTGTTCATCTGATTCCCCCATAGGGGAGAGCGGAGATCTGACAGGGTGGTCCCTGCACAGTGTGCGGGGACTGCCCTGTCATCCGGCGGCTCAGCGGAGCGATCCCCGCTGAGCAAGCGGAGGTTCACGGGGCGGATCATGACGGATCCGTCCCATGTGAAAGAAGCCTTAGACTAAGGTGACCAGATTTTTAAAATAAAATCCGGGGACATATATTTTTTTTTCCCCTAGTAATGGTGGCAATCAGCGACTCTCTGCCCGTCGCCGCCCGCCTCACAGCCTGTCAAGTCTTACTCTCCGGGCCCCGGCTACTACTGGGTGGGGAGCGGAGGAAGATCCCTCCACCAGGGAAGGCAAGCAGATAAACAGGCAGGCGGCTGGCCGGGACTTGAGCCAAGGCAGAAGAACATGCGAGTGGAGCTGAATGGGCATGTGCCCGAAACTGAAGAAATGTTCCACCCGCTCCGACCAGCACATGATCATCAGAAAGGGGCACAGTTAATGGAAAAAAAAAAAAATACACCCCCACACACACAAGCTAGTAGGAGCGGCGGAGTGGAGGTGTTCAATTCAGATTTTTTTTTAATTCTGCACTGAATGTCTTTGAAATTTCCCCAGCCCCTGTTCAAATCCAATCCCTTCTTAGGGCCCTTTCACACGGGCGGACGAACGGTCCGTTTTTTACAAGTCCGTTTACGGACTCACAATGCATCCCTATGGGATTGTGGACGTTCGCGGATGAGCATCCGCTAACGTCCGTAAAGATCCGCCTCCGCAAAGATCCGCTTTTTCAGACGGAAGAAAACTCTATTTTTCTTCCGTCTGGCGGAACGAATCGGATGAATACGGACACACGGTCCGTATTCATCCGATTCCCCATAGGGGAGAGCGGAGGAAAGACAGGGCGGTCTCTGCACAGTCTGCGGGGACCACCCTGTCCGCCGATAGCTCAGCGGGGATTTACGGATGATCCCCGCTGAGCAGACGGACACACACGGGGCGGATCAATACGGATCCGCTCCGTGTGAAAGAGCCCCAAATGCCCCCCCCCCCCCCGTCTGAATTTCTCACTTCCCGTTTCTCCTCAGTAAGCTGTTCTGGCTGACTAACCCCCAGCCAGAATGGCTCAGATGATGGGGGCAAGCTTACTGAAGAAACAGGAAGTGAGAAATGCAGACAAAAAAAGAAAATATTTAGAAGGGAAATCGAAGGAAAAGATAAGTGAACCAACAATGCACTTGCTTAAAAGGAATACAAAAACAAACCTTTACAACGCCTTTAAGAAAATAAATAAATACAATTTAAATCATCTAGGACAGGGGTGCCCAACCTTTTGAAGGGCGAGAGCCACTTAAGTGACTTGGTAACCGGTCGTGGGCCACAATGAGTGGAGCGGGCAGATGACAGGTTCATGTCCAATGGGACGGATCTCCTTCTGTTTTTTTTTGTTTTTTTTGCGGATTGGAGGTAAAATGGAGGGTTCAATTGGGTCGGACCCATTGCGTGAAAGGGGCCTAAGGCTGCTTTTGGACTAATACACTGCAGTTTACCCAACACAGCAGGTGAAGGGCACCTGTGGCTTTCCTACAGGTTAGCTGCACTTTGCCATAGACTTGTATTATATCCTGCAGCTGTGGAGTACACTTTGTGAAAGCGCACCAAAACCGCAGGTAATAACAGAAGTCTATGGCTCAGTGCAGGTAACCCGCAGGTGCACAACCAACCAGCCATCCCAGATCAGGAGGTTGCGGGCCACATCAGAGCACTCCGTGGGCCACATGTGGCCCCCGGGCCACTGGTTGGGCACCCCTGATCTAGGAAATCGAAAGTTTAAATATTTTCTTGCTTTTGGGTTTAATGCCACTTTAAAATTGCCACACTGGGAATTATAGTCGTCACCCATCTGTCTATCATGTACATTTCCAGGTGAGACAGGTACATGAACCTGTTGGTGGCTGCACTGAGGGTAGAGTATCCATACTGAACATTCCTTCCTCAGTTTGCTCCTTCCACTGACAGGCGTATGGCGAGGAGTCTTGTAGTAGAAGTGAGCAGAGCCTGACAGGGAAATGAGTAACTAGAGACAAGAGGAGCTTCCCCTTTTGGGTGGAGCCCTGCTTTAAATAAGGCTCACCTCTAGGTAAAATGAACATCTCCTACACCAGGGATATGCAATTAGCGGACCTCCAGCTGTTGCAAAACTACAAGTTCCATCATGCCTCTGCCTCTGGGTGTCATGCTTGTGGCTGTCTTGAGTCTTGCTATGCCTCATGGGACTTGTAGTTCAGCAACAGCTGGAGGTCCGCTAATTGCATATCCCTGTCCTACACCTACACAGTTCAGGAGATATTCACTCTGCATGCAGCCGCTGACTTCTGCGGCGCATGCGCAGTGAAGGTCCGGCGTATCATGCTGGACCTTTCCGCAACAGAGGACTCCCGCACACATGTGCGGGAGCGACGTCAGTGCGGCTCCAGCCACTCACAGCACCGGAGCCGCAAACCCGGAAGAAACGCAGAGGGAAAAACGTCAGCTCCCTCAACGTTGACTAAATGCGATGCGGAGGCTGCGTTCTAAGGTATTTCATAATGAGCTAGTATGCGCTCATTATGCCTTTGCCTTACAGGTTTTTTTTTTGTTTTGTTTTTTAAGTTTGCAGGTATACAATCGCTTTAAAAAAAGGTGGAACTTTAGTCAGAATATATATAGAACCTCAAAATTCCATACAGAACACCAATTTCAAGCAAAAAGAACCACGAAAATACATAGTGAATATATAGAAGGCACGTACACAATAACGTCACAAAACTGTGTACATCTACCTACAGACATGTCACATACAATAAATCGGTACATACTGTGTGCAGTCCAAGGGTTTTCAAGTACTGTTCCAGACGCTTAAACAGGGTACAAAAAGCATAGTTAGCTCATGCAACCAGATTTAACCTAATTAGTCAAATATTCCCAAATGGCAGCTATGAATGACTTTGTACACGATTACCAGCAAACTGAATAAAAGGCTTTTTATTAGAAATATAAATAGCTTGTCTATCAAAACCTTACAATGAAATCGGTTGAGTGCTGCAATGACCATGTGAACAGGGAGTGTCTGGACTCCAGCAGATACACACAAAAATAGAGTCTACATGCTGATCTCAGTTTAGTAGTTACATTCTGTCCAGGAGCCATAAAGTTAGCTAAAAAGAAATCCCTAAGAATAAGTACAGCAGCTGCGTCCTCCTCCAGTCCCCCAACTTCTCCCCATCATTCACTCGAATTCTGGTTCCTCCGGGTTCTATGAATACCAAGTCACGCTCTACATACGACGACAGGAACCAATTATCTCCACCGATGTCTAGAACATCTGGGCCACTCATGGCTTCCACACACGTCATGTCACCCGTATCTTTATTTGCACAAAGAAACACAACACTAAACAATGTCTGCATGCTAAAAGCCAACCAGACAAAGAAACACAAACAATGACAAAACTGACTTATCAGGACCTAACAAACAGAGGTGACATTCATGTGCAGGGCTCAAAATGGGTTTTTAGTCTTCACAAGAAAAACAAACAAACACTATGCCCATGAATATAAAAATTATAGCATACAATAAAAAAAAAATGTAAATATATATATATATATATATAAAAACACACACACACACACACACACACACACACACACCACCCCTTACACAACACCCCTTTTACAAAATTTGTAACCCATTGGTGTTGTGAACACCAATCTGGATGGTAGTTTGATGTTCAGCTTTAAGGCCCAATTCAATACAGGTTTCTCCACTTGTTCCCAGAAACGCATGAAAAATGTGCAAAAAAATGCACATTACGCTTGTGGTGCCATAGATTAATGGCATCCCAAACGCAGATTGCAGTCAAAATTTTTATTATTACAGAAGACACACACAATGTCTTTTCAGCAATAAAATACACATGCCTGCCTGTCTTTGTTTGATCTTGTTCACATGGGCATTCTACAGAGGATACTTGTGCAAGGGCAGCATTTTGCCCGCACAGGGATGCACAAATGTCCTGTGCAGGCAACCCCATGTCAATTAGGACGCAGGAGATGCACGAACAGAGCCATTGCCCCCAATTTGACATTTGTGCTGAAGTGGGTGCATGGACCTGGAGGTCGACAGTGTGCTTCCGGGTTGTGCACCAGCATGGATGTCAAATTAAGAGCAGTAGCTGTGGCCCAATGGACATGAATAGAATTGCCAGCACAGGGATGCACGGAACACCCATCCCCGAGCATCCCCATGAGGGAAAAACACAACTCTTGCATGGGTTCTTATCCACTTTCAGACCAGGCTTTTTCTGGCACCTTGTGTGGCAGTAACAATCAGTATTTTTGCTAGAAAAAAAAAAACCCTTAGAACCCCAAACACACACACACACACACACACACACACACACACACACACACACACATACATATATATTTATATATTTTTTTTTTAAGCAGAGGCCCTAGGAAATAAATTGATGGGTGTTTTTTTTTTTTTTTATGACACATGGTATTTGCGCAGCAGTTTCTCAAAACGCAATAGTTTTGAAAAAAATAAACACACAATACATAACGCAATTTGTTTGTAAAATATAAGATGCGATACTGAGTAAATAAATACCAAACAGGTCATGATTTAAAATTACGTACTCCCATACAACGACAATAACCTATGTACATAGGCAAAGGTTTAAAAAGCTTTACAGGTTACCACTTTAGATTTCCACAGGTCTGGTGCTAGAATTATTGCCCATGATGTGACCTTCGTCACGATCGTTAAAGATTTTTTAAATATTAATTAAATATTTAATTTATTTTAATTACACTGTTGCTCTCTAAAGGCCTTATTTACTTACCTGTAGAAGCAGTCACATGACGCTCTGGCATTTGTTTACTTCCTGGTTCTGGCCCTTCTTCAGGTGTCCACATTGGTGCCAGTCTGATGTAGACACTTCCTATTGGATGAGCTGGGGTTGAGTCCCTTCACTATTAAGTTCTAAGCGGGTGCTTAGCAACAGGTTACTTCATACCCCCTAAATACAGGCATAACATGTAACATGTTTCTAAGGCTCGATTCACACCTATGCATGTTGCTTTTGGAGCATTTTTGAGGTGCTCGCTGCGTTTTCCACACGCGGTTTTATTTTATTTTTATTTTTTTTGCCGGAAATTAAAAATGTTTTACATTTCCTTTAACAACCAGCTATAAACAGGTTAAAAAAAAAAAAAAAAAAAAAAAAAAATCGTGGCAAAAACGCGGTACTTGTGTTTTTGATGCGGGTCCATTGAATTCTATTACATGCAAAATGCTGCTTTTTGCAGGAAAAAAAAAGTCCGGACCCTTTCCAAAAACGCAGGAGGCACAAAAAAGCACAAAATGTAAACATCGGATTTGTGGAGCATTCCGGTGCTTTTAACCCCTGCTAGCGGCCGAGAAAGGGTAGCTACCGCCCACAATGCGCCGCTACAGTGGCCTTTTGCCGGCGGTACGGCAGCGCTGCCCATTGATTTCAATGGGCAGGAGCGTATTAGCAGCGGTGAGTTCACCGCTGCTAATGCGCTTCAAAGAAGCTGCTGGCAGGACTTTTTCTGACGCCCTGCCAGCGCACCACTGCACTGGAGTGTGAGGAGCAGCTGTTAAAGGGCGGATTGCAGGCGCTATTTTTAACGCTATAGCGCCTGCAAAATGCCCTCAGTGTGAAAGGGGTCTTACTATGATTTCACTGCAAAGAAAGGAAGAATATCTTCTGGACAGCCGCACTCCAAATAAAATTGCCTTTATTGTAAAATTCAACACAGCACTACAAGTCACAGCACACTGAAAAACTGACGCGTTTCACACTATACTTGGTGTTTATTCATAGCTTCACTGCACACAGGGTTTCACAGTGTGCATTTGAAGCTACAGCAAGTCAGATTGAGTCCATCTCATTTCCTGACTGAAAGGTGTCCAGCATCATCTGGGAGGAAAGCCTCGCCAGCTTGGCTGCCCCTGGAGGCTTAGCATCACGTGTAATATATGAAAATCCAGTCTAAGGTTCTACTGTAAGAAATATTACCACGTATTTTAAAAGGAAGGATTTTTAAAATATCGAGAACAGCTTTTGAAATTACAAAGGCGTTCTAAGGTCACAGCAAAACTCTAATTTCACAACATCAGCTTTGTAATAACAGTACAAACTTTATTTATTGTTGACAATCCAATATAAGCTTACTTGAAAAACCTCCTTTCATGTTGTGAGTTCTGCCCATCTGCTGACCAGCTTCCTGGATTTCCTGCATGCTTTTCAGCATCTCCTCTGCTGTCAATTTCGAAGTACTACATATCCCATGGTACCTTGCTGTCCAATTATCGATTCTGGATTGACTGCCTCCTAAAACTCCTCCTCTCACCAGCCCTGTAGTTATTAAGGCAGACTCTGTGAAATGTGTGACACATCAGTACCTACTCACAGGGTATAGTGAATATGTGTCAGAGTTCCAAGGAATTCTCACAACCCGTTTTAAAGCAGAACTAAACCCTTCTATAGATCTCAGCCTTTGTTTGCGCTTCAACTGCCAAGGTGCTGCACATGTGATCAGTTTTGACACCATCCATTTGATGGTTTGACAGTTTGGGTGAGAGCACAAGCAAATGGGACAGTTGGGGGCTCATTTACACTTGCTTCGGCCTCAACACACATTTAGCCCCCGTTCACACCTAGGCGTATATACGCCTGTAGTGCGACGCCGCTGCAGCCCCGAGACGCCAGAGGGATGATTTAACATGCACCTCTATGGAGATGGTTCACATCTCCACGCCGAACGCCGAACTCCGTACGCCTGAAAAAAAGTCCCGGACCTTTTTTTCAGGCGGCTTTCGGCGTAGGAGATGTGAACCATCTCCATAGAGTGGGTGAAGGCTGCATTCACAATCGCAGCGTTTTGTCGCCGCAAATCGCGGTACAAAACGCTGCTATTTGTCGCCGCAATTCACGGGACAAAACGCCGCGATTTTGGATGCCGAGGTGTGAATGCAGCCTAATGGCTAGTTTACACTTGTGTCAAAACATGGCTAAGGGAACTCGTTTTGTTAAAGGTCTCTGAATGCTAGTCAAAGCCTCGGGTCACTAGATAAAATGGTTCGCTTGCAGTCCCGTTTACACCTTGCTTTTGCTTCAGAAATTCTACCCCATGTCACTTTAGTTGTGCTTAAAAGTCCCCATAGAAGTCTATGGCAAAGCTTGCTTGAAGCCCCACCATCAAAGCACCAAGCAAAAGCAAGAGCTTTAACAAAGCGTATCCGAAGCCATGTTTTGCAGCTTCATAAAACGCATTTGTGAGGTCAGGCACTGATGTGGATAAGTCCTGGCTCGTAGTCTCCACTCTATCTCATCCCAAAGGTGTTCTATCGGGTTGAGGTCAGGACTCTGTGCAGGCCAGTCAAGCTCCTCCACCCCAAACTCGCTCATCCATATCTTTATGGACCTTGCTTTGTGCCATCCCAAACAGTTCCCACAAAGTTAGAAACATGAAATTGTCCAAAAAGTCTTGGTATGCTGACACCTTAAGATTTCCCTTCACTGGGACTAAGGGGCCAAGCCCAACCCCTGAAAAACAACCCCACACTATAATCTTCCCTCCACCAAATGATTTGGACTAGTGCACAAAGCAAGGTCCATAAAGACATGGATGAGCAAGTTTGGGGTGGAGGGACATGACTGGCCTGCAAAGTGTCCTGACCTCAATCCAATAGAACACCTTTGGGATGAATTAGAACACCTAACCTCACAAATATGCACAAACATTCCCATAGACACTCCTAAAACTTGTGGGCAGTCTTCCCAGAAGAGTTGAAGCTGTTATAGCTGAAAAGTGTGGGCCAACTTAATATAGAACCCTATGGACGAAGACTGGGATTTCAGTGAAGTTCATGTGCGTGTAAAGACAGGTGTCCCAATACCGTTGGAAATATAGTGTAGCAAATTCTCACTTTTTAAGTTTATGTCCTGAGCGACTGCATGCCTTTGTTTAGATGGGCAGTAAAACTGTGGCTCAGCCTCCTGTTTTTACTGCCCCCTGGTTATCTGTGTGAAGAAGCCCTTACAGTAGGTCCTAATCCCACTTGTGAATGTGGCCTGACAGAGGATTCCTGCAGCTGTTCAGCCTGTACAAATGAATGACAGGCTGACAGAGGATGCATCCGTCTGCGCCTATCCACATGTAATCGCCCATGGAACCATTGCAGTTAGCAACAGACAGTCTGCATCTGAGGTGATCATCTGCATGCTCATATATGAGCACCATTACCAGTACAACTTATGGAGAAACACTGCATCTGAGGTGATCATCTGCATGCTCATATATGAGCACCATTACCAGTACAACTTATGGAGAAACACTGCATCTGAGGTGATCATCTGTATGCTCATATATGAGCACCATTACCAGTACAACTTATGGAGAAACACTGCATCTGAGGTGATCATCTGTATGCTCATATATGAGCACCATTACCAGTACAACTTATGGAGAAACACTGCATCTGAGGTGATCATCTGCATGCTCATATATGAGCACCATTACCAGTACAACTTATGGAGAAACACCGGTACCACCTTCTTCAACAACCAAACGTGGGGCCATGCAGTGCGTGTGTGTGAATACGATTGTAAACACATCGCATTTACCGGAAAAACAAGACAAGTATTTAGTGGAAACATGCTTCCGTATAATATCAACACGAAGAAGAGATACTTCATCATGTTTCAAGTACAGACTATACATTGGCGTGTTTATTAAACATCTTTGATTGCAACCACAAGCAAAACCTTAGAAAAACATCAAAAACCCCCACAACTGCCACTTGCCTGTCCAGCCTTGTTCACAGCTGGAAGGATACACGATGGAATTGCAGCCGCTCATCCTGTCTGTTGGGTATGCCGACCGGCACCACAACACCACCTCCCCAGGGAATGGGCCAGCCATTGTCTCACTTCCATTTGCAGGAACTGCAGAGTAAAAGGTGGCTCTAAAATTAGATTGTGAAAGCCCACTGCTGACATTCCCAGACGCACCCAGAGAAATGAGGTCATGAAAAATATTCGTTTCCATTAAATAACATTATGGCAAGGCTTATTTCCTTTCACTGGCAGTGGAAGAAGTTATCAGTGTGAAAAGGCAACCTGAACAAAAGCTTCTATATAATATTAATTATTGTTCATATTGAAAATGACTGGGCAATCCGACTTGAAGGATGAGATTCCTGGCTTAAAAGACTGCCTCAACAAATAGCGATGGCTTCCCTGGATCAATGCAGCCATTAAAGGAGTTGTAAAAGAAAAAAACTTTTTGCTTAAAATTAATGTCTGCAAGGTAGACAGACAGAATAGTGTAATGATTCTGTTAAAAAACGAGTAAATACCTATTAAATTCCTTCATCTATATATCACCTCCGCGTTCTAGTTTCTGTTCTCTCATTCACTTCCTGGTTTGCGGCGCTCGTTCATGTAAGAACTACATTACCCAGTATGCATTGCGGCACGCCCAGTAATTCACACCTCCTTGAGGTCTCTAACACGTAGAGAGCATCCTGCCACACAGATGTAGTTCCCAGGAGGGGGTGAGCACGTTACTGACCACCGTAGTAAAGCCTCCCACCACGGTGGTCAGTAAAATCAGACAAGCAGGAAGTGAACAGAACAAAGAAGAAGTGAAGTGAAAAGAGGAATGTCTGCAGGTAAAGGATGCTTATTATGAAAAAAAATGTTTTCCTTTACAACCCCTTTAACACTGAACTTCAAGAAAAAAAAAAAACACACACACACAAACACACACACACACACACACACACACACACACACAACCTTGCAGTGGTACCCAAGCACATTGTAATGCCGCGTACACACAAACACACACACACACACACACACGACAGTTTTTCATGACGAGAAAAATGCCATTTTTTAAATTGGTCGTGAAAAACGGTCGTGTGTATGCTCGACGAGAAAAATGGGCGAATTTTTTTTAGAACCTGCTCTATTTTTTCTTGTAGTTTTTTCACGTTCTGAAAAACGATCGTGTGTACGCTTTAACGAGGGGGAAAAAAAAAAAACAACGTGCATGCTCAGAAGCAAGAAATTAGCAAAAGCAGCCCAAAGGGTGGCGCCATTCGAATGGAATTTCCCCTTTATAGTGCCGCCGTACGTCACAACGCTTTGCTGGAGCATTTTTTTTTCACGAACGTGTGTATGCAAGGCAGGCTTGAGAGGAATCACGACAAATCACATTGAGAAAAACATTGTTTTTTTGCATGACATGAATAACGGTTGCATAAGTCTCAGATGTTTGTCTAGGGCAGATATTGTCAACCTTTTTCACCCCAAAGGAACCCTTAAAAATAATTTTCAGGTCTCTGGGAACCCTTGCTAAAACCATTTATTTTGGCGGCGAGTGGCAAAGATGCCCCTTACATTAAGGGGGGGGGGGGTGGCAGTACACGGGACAGTGAGAAAAATTCTTCCCTTACAGTAGTGGTTAGAATACCACCCTTGCAGTCAGCTAAAAAGATAATTGGGTTCATAGAGCCAGCTCTGCCAGGTGGCACTGTCCCCAAAACTATGCTGGTGCCATCAAATGAAAAAAGTCACAGCTTAAGGAGCCCCTGGCAACCTCTGAAGGAACCCTAGTTAAGAATGGTCTTGGGCAGGGTCTCTCAACCAGGGTTACATGGAACCCCAGGGTTCCTACAGGGCGTGCTAGGGGTTGCTTGACCAATGAGCAATTTTGCTATTCATTTAAGTTCCTACTGACACCATTGATTTTTTATTAGCTGTCTGTAAGGTGATAATTCTTCATGGTGATCAAAAATGTAGGGATCATTCTTCCCACTAACCATCACACTAATGAAAAAGGGGACATCATCAGTGTCCACTACATGGGATTGTGGCTATCATAATAGTTAGGTCAGAATTGGGTTATATTTAAAAAAAAAAAAAAAAATTGGGGTTTCAGTGAGCAAGAAATTGTGAGGTAGGAAGATAGGATTTGGGCGGGATTTGCATTTTGAGCGGGAAGGTTGTGCGAGTTCAGGCGGGAAAAACACGTGTATGAATGACTCATACACGTGAGGCAGAGGGGTATAAATAGCCCACAGGTGTGAGGGTCAGAGCACAAAATTTTTTTACCTCGTCAGGTTAAGAGCTCCCCACCCCCCCCCCACCCTTGTCGCTGCACCTTTTATGTGGTCTGTCACCCTTGAATCAAGGGGGGACTTGGTTGATATTTTATTGATGGCAATCACTTGAGTCTTATGACTGAGTGAGAAGGTTTTGAAAGATTTGGAAAGTATCTTTGAAATTAAATATTTATTTATTGAGATTTAATAAAGATAATTATTTAAATAAATTTAATGTTTGTATTTAAATTATACCAATAAAGGTGCCGCGGCCAATTTATCACCATCTTTGATGGTCTTGGTTTGGTCTTTTATTTATTATTTATTATTATTGATAATATTGTATAGCCTACATTCCCATGTATCGCGAGCTGTAGATATTGTAACTTTTATTAGGAGTTCCCCGAGACCAAAAAGTTATTTCAAGGGTTCCTCCATGTTGAAAAGGTTGAGAAAGGCTAGTCTAGGGGGGTGGAGGAAAAGACTGTCATACTTACTTTATTCCTCACTCCCATAACTGCAGGCCATCTTCTGTCTAACATTCTGGGTTATGGGCAAACTCTCAGTATCCTCTGAGGACTATTGCTCCTGAAATTTACTTGATGCAATTGCCGAACGGAGTGCCTTATAAAAAAGGCTTTGGGGGACCAGTTGCACAGATGGAAGGAGCCTGCTGGAGCGAGAATGCGGCAAGTATTAGGCCGGGTTCACACTTGTCCGACAAACGCTCCGACATTGGGAGCTCATGTCGCATGATGTGTGAAAATCAATGATTTCCTATGAGAGCCGTCTTAACTGGTCCTACACAAGTCGGTCTGACTTTGAAAATGCTCCCTGCACTACTTTGGTCCGACATTGATCCTACTTCAGCCCATTGAATATCATTGAAGTCGGACCAAAGTAGGATCCTTGTCCTTACCATCTGACTTGACATCCGACATGTGATTACAGCAGCAGTAAAAGGAATTTATCTCACTCTGGGATTGTTTTGATTGGTCAAAGAACAAGTCAGACTATCACAAAGTCGGATCAAAGTAGTATCCTGTTCATGAAAGTTGGATGGATGTAGACCAATGTAGGACTGATGTCACAGAGCAAAGTAGGATGAAAGTCATACTGCTGTTGTGTAGTCAGGGGTGGACTGACAACTCATAAGGCCCCCGGGCAATAGAAGATTATGGGGCCCCCGGGCAATAGATATTATGGGGCCCCCAGGCTTACAGATGGCCACCACACCTGGAGGCAGTGCAGAGACCGGGCAGCTAAAATTTTAGAATTTTCACATCAAAAGCATGTCGGGTTTCGGACATATCAGGGACAGATATAAAAAAATAAATAAAAAAAAGTTTACATACTGTCCCTGGTTTTATTGAGCATGGCAACCCTGATGGGGCCCCAGGGCAGTGCCCGAGAGTCCCAGTGGTCAGTCCGCCCCTGTGTGTAGTATAACGTGAACCCAGCCTTAGCCCTTATTCCTCTTCCCCATAGGCTTGATGAGCATTTATCCCTGCCAGGAATGGGGCTTTATTGTTTGAGATGGAAATGCAGAAGAATAAATCTAAAATGTGTTCTGTAGATTTGTGTACCGTGTAGAAGTATTAGAGCTTTTGTCAGCATTTTCCTGCTGGGGAGATTCACCCTCTGTATTAGTTCACCTAGACAAAATTGTGTATATATATATATATATATATATATATATATATATATATATATATATATATATATATATTTTTTTTTTTTTTTTTTTTTTTTTTTTTTTACACACACATTTTGGTTGTCCCCAGACAAGGAGATGAGGGGTAATCTTCCAATGGGAACACAACATCTAGTGACAACTAAAGCTGGCCATACATGGACAGAAATTCGGATGGTTCCTTTCAAACTAGGAATGGCCATTGCAGTTTATGAGAAGTTCATATAAAAATCGATTGGCTTTTCATGAACCGGGTGGTTGGAAAATTTTGACTCATGAGGGGGAATATCGCTTGATGAACAAAAAAAAAAAAACACACACACACACACACACACACACACACACACAAACACCTGAGGCATGTATGGCCAGCATAACATATAACAAAAAGTTAGAGGGAGATAGAACACCTCTCAGTTTTTATTGTGGTCTGTGCCCCCAGTATAGAGATTCATCCTCTCCATTTGTCCTGTTTACCATAATTAAAATAAAATCCCAAAATGTTGTGCTGTCCCCAGAAAAGTAATGGAAGGGAAATCTTCCAATAGGGACACTAGTTTAGGTGACCTGGGGGTCCCCAAGCAATTCCCTTTGTTAGCAGGATTTCCTCTCACTTCCTGTTTTGGGACAGAAAATGAAGTTACATCTCCCTAATGGGACACAAATGGCAAAATAAACCCTACTCTATCAAAAAATGTTTTGCCTTTAGTTCTACTTTAAAGGCATTCATTCATTCATTCCCCCACACTTTGATAAAAATGTACTTATTATTTCCGGGTGTGTCTTTAGGATGGGAAGCTTCAACAAGAAAAACAGCAAAAAAAAAAAAAAAAAAGGAAGTACACTCAAAACTTTTTTTTTATAGTTTTGGATGGAGTGGAGAGAGATTAGACCCCCTGTGCTCCCGTTAAGGGGATTCGCCCTATTTGTCCTGTTTATACCATTATCATTGAAAGGAAAAATAACAGAAAAACACAAATTTTGGGTTGTCCCCAGAAAAGCAATAGATGGGAAATCTTCCAATCGGGTCACTAGATCTGGTGACATAGGGAGTAGGGACCCACAAGAAATTCCCTTAATTTGAAGGGATTTGCCCTCACTTCCTGCTTAGCTAGACATGAAGTAAAAGGGACACAGATGGCAAAAAACGGACAGGGGGTATAACCCCCCATTACTCTATCAAAAAAAAAATAATTATATTGTAGGGTACAAATTTCTTAGATGAGGTGGCTGAATTTTATTTTCCCCCCTTTGTTTTCAGCTAGTGATCCTGCCAGTAACATACTTCCTGTCCTGGGGTGACAACAATTACATATCTTACTGTATTTATGGATAAGGAGCACAGGAATTTTTTTATTTTTAGAAGTACAGAACACCATTTTTGTATGTTTATACTACATGCTCTGGTTTGATCTGCTGGCCCATATGGAACTAAAAGGACACAGTAGGGACACAGGAGCCAGCAGGTGGGACTACAGCACATAGTGGGAAAATCAGGCATCTGGCGTGCGCCAAAGTCCATTCCTGGACTCCCGCTTCTATCCAAGCCTAATCACACAGTTGTTTTACTTCATGACAGAGACTTTTAAGCTGAAGTTTATTCTGGTTATATTTTGCTCTTCTTTGTTGCACCATTCTTTACTCATTACTATCCTAATGAAATGTTTAAATAAAATCTGCTTTCATTAAATCTCTTATTTTATACTCAGTGATGTCATCACTGGATCTCTGTGCTTCTCTATGCAATGAAGGTAAATCGATGGCTGGTGGGAGGCGCCAGCAGGACACTGTACATAAGCCTACAGAAAGCATAACAGCACCTGGCCCCAATACCCCTCTCTGGGCCCAATCACATCATGCAGCCTTGCCCAAGGCACAATTTGCCTTGAGTCCTTCACACAGGGACACTGCAGTGGTTTGTGCTGAAAAATAGAATAGGACAACACCAGGAAGAGCACTGGGCATCCTTCATTGAAAATGTCAATAGGATCCTGCAGCCTGCATGGCGCCGTGGGGCATACATTACAGGTGAATATGGGCAATAAAGCTGGATTTTTTTTTCTTTTAAATAACATCAGCTTCAAGTTATCAGGCTTTACATCACAGCTGGTATTTCTGAATTCTTATGATAACTTTACACTGAGGTGGCTGTAAAAACAACAGCTGCACTCAGATGTCTCAGGGTAGACGTCATCTTTATTTTTATATACCATTTTAATGTTGCCATTCTCTTATTTAAATACACATTCATTTTTTTTTTCCTTGTCTATACTGCACCATATGATAAGGTATGTATAAAGACAGTTCTTACCACTGACACCCATGTAAGTTATGGGGTGCAGAGTGCTTTGCTAGCACCCTAAAAAAAAATAACACAAGGATTCAGATTTCAGACCAACAGCAAATCGTATATAAATTGTTCTCTATTATGACAACCACAACGGAGGACGAAACAGAGTTTACATATATGAAATATATACATACATACATACATACACACACTTTATTTTATATAATGGAAAAGGTAAGTAAAAAGTAACAGATATGACTGTTTACATTCTACGGCCTTTAAATGTACTTCTACATTCCAATTTCCAGCTTTGAATTTCTAAAAGGTATGAAAACAATGTCCGACAACTGATTTGGCTCAGCACTTCACCTTCAGTCATATGAAGTACACCCCATGGAAATGCACTTTCAACATAATTAAAATGGGCACATTTTGCGATTCAGGCTCCATTCACACCAATGCATTTTTTCATGGTTTTTGCAGAGACGCAGGACATTATTTTTAGCATGGGTTCCTAAGGAACATGTTCACATCAATGCATTCTTTGTGCCTCAGCGTTTTTGGAAAGGGTCAGGGACTTTAAAATGCAAAACACTTTTTTGGTTAACCATTCAATACCTTACACCCCTCCTGCTGGACTTCATATGGTGTTCGGTCAGGATAACTGAACCGCCGCCCGGCTTTTTGCTATAGGCTGGGCGGGAAGTGGTTAAATAGACTTCAATTAAGAAGCTGCATACAGCATGTACAGGCAGTCTCGGGGTTACAAACAAGATAGGGTCTGTAGGTTTTTCTCAAGTTGAATTTGTTTGCAAGGCAGAACAGGTAAAAAAAAAAAAAAAAATTTGTGGTTGTAAAAAAAAAAAAAAAAAAAAAAAAAGGGATTGGTGATAAAGCTTCAGCAAAATACAAAATCGCAGCAAAAACTCTGTAAACTTGCGTGTTCAAAAACATAAAAGCAAAACTGCATATACGTGAATGGAGCCTTAAATAATGCCTGCAGGTAGGGGGTGATATACTTGAACAAAAAGTACATTTAAAGTTAACATAATGTATTCAAATTTCATGATCTAAATGAGCAAAAAGTGCATATTTGTCATACAAAGTAAGTTCATCCCTACATTTACCACCACTTCAAAGCCATTAAATTTGAATCTGGTTTTCCAGCCAATGATTAGAACCTTGGAGAATGCAGGTGGGACTTATATTATTATTTAAAACTCAGACATTTAGGGTCTGGTGATTTCTTTGCTTTTGATATGTCTGGTGTCGTCATACAAGGATCAAAAGAGCTCTCTTAGGCCCTCAGAAAGAAAGCTGTGGGTGCCAAAGGCCCCTTTCACACAGGCGAACCGATCAGGTTTCTATAGGTGGACCCGATCATACCAATCTATTACCCTCTTTGCAGCTTCAGATGTAAGGACATGTGTCCGATATATCCGATCCTATCCACCAAAAACAGGTGGATTGAATGACAGCCAGATGTAAATGGACAGGCGGTCTGTTTACATCTGACCGCCCATAGAGGAAAGTGGGCTGTGTCCGCTCTGCATAAGATGAGCATATACAGACATGTCATCCGTCTGCTCAACGGGAATTAGCGGACAAATCCCAGCTGAACAGGTGGATCTGCTGGTGGACTCCACCCATGCTCTTACCCTCACCTGTACATCTCTAAATGGAAGAGAGACACGGCAGTCTCCAAAAATCTAGACTACATGAGTGAAGTAAAGCCTGGTGACACGTAGCCAAAAATGTTCATTCAATGCGGTCACCATGGAGGCGGCCTATAAGATTCTCCTCCGCTGATATTGGGTCCCGGCCCGCATAGCTCATTCGAACCTGTCATATATGTGATAAATAGATGTGATAGATGCTTCAGGGGCTGTGGCCAATGCAGAGATGACAACCATCTTTGCTGGGCCCCCGTTTGCTGGGCTTTTGGTCCAGGGTCTACGGCCTTCTCTCAACACTTTTTCCATGCACCTTCTCCACTGCCCTCTTCCAAGCCTCTTCTCAGCAGAAGCTGGCCACCTACTTTTTCGTAGGAGGAAGGCGTGCCATTGCCAGGGCTTGGGTTTTCAGAGGTAAAAAGCATTGCGACTACCCTACCACTGCTTCATGAAAAAATGACCAGTATACTTCATGAATCTCATGCTAAATTCCTCAAAGTGTGGAACCCATTGTGGTCTTATGCTCTCCCCACTCTGCACCCTGCCAGCTTGGGTATTCTGGACCATCCTGGAAAACCATCTAACCTGCAAGTTTCGTCCTCTCTCTCCCTGTCTAGCTCTATACCTTCTCTCCTTTCCTCATTCTGTCCTCCACCTTTCCTCGGTTGGTGAAATCCAATACCTCCGAGCAACCCTCTAAAGCATGGGTCTTCAAACTACGGCCCTCCAGTTGTTCAGGAACTACAATTCCCATCATGCCTAGTCACGTCTGTGAATGTCAGCGTGTTACAATGCCTCATGGGATGTGTAGTTCTACAACAGCTGAAGGGCCATAGTTTGAGGATCCCTGCTCTAAAGACTATGGTACTCCTATCAGCAAACATCGCAGTGGCTGAATGAAGGGACTTCTGTCTGTTGAAAAACTCAAATTCTTCCAGGCAGTGGATGATGAGCTCTGTGCTATTAGGCGGCTAAGTAATGAATGGTTACATACATACATACATACAGAAAAAAAAAAAAGTTCAGAATGTACAGACGTCCTATACAACCGTACCAGCACAAAAAACACATTGCGTTATATACACTACGTCTCTATAAAAAAAAAACAAAGAGAAGTGTGTAACCAACAGGTTCACTTTTAATTGGTCTAACAGTTTGGAGTCCATTTTTTTTCCTCATAGTCATCAATAAATATTAAAACAAACAGAAACATTTACTCAGGGGGTAAGATATAAAGCACCTGCATAGCCGATGTGCTCCTCATGAAACCTATACCTGACTTTTGTAAGGCGATCCAGCCTGTTAATAATGTAGAGCGTTACAATAGAGAAAGGCGCGATGCAGAGCGCCGGAGGTCTGAGCGCTCAGAATGTCGCACTCTATCCCAGTTCCTGTCCTTATGTCAACACACAGGAGAATCCTTTACATAACTTAGCAAAACCTCCAGTCCCGATCCTGTTTTTACACAGCGTGGCTTGTGGAAGATGAAGTTTGATATGGTTAGTAGCAGCTAGAAGGGGAGAACAATGAGCCCATTCTGCCCCACACAAAACGGAGATATGATACTTTCAAATTCCATCCTCATAAAATCTCCGGGGAAAGAGGTCATCGCTCTGTTTATAAATGAACGCCTGACAAACAAAAACTACATTTTCCTCGCTGCTGCCAACATACAAAATTGTAAAGTAGCGCCGATTATGTCTAATCAAATATTATTCGTAGTTCGAGAAAAACAAAACTAAGGCTTGATTCACACTGCTGCAATGCGATTGTGACACAATTTTCAGAGCGATTATGTAGCGCAACTTTGCATATTTTATGTCCAAATCGCACTCTAAACTTAGTTTAGTCGTACCTTATTGAGTCACATTAATGAGAACATGCATCATTTGAATATAATGGATTTTCCCTCGTCATGCAACTCAAGCACCAACAGGAATATATGACGCTGCGAGAATGTAGAGAAGATTCCACGCTAGGATACATATGGGGAGGTTTACTAAAACGAGCGCACACATAATGTAGTGCAGCTGTCCATAGTAACCAATCAGCTTCTAACTTTAGCTTGTTGAATTAAGCTTGGAGAATAAAGCCTCGTACACGCAGTACGATTGTTGGCCAAACGAGTGTCCGACTTTTGTCAAAAGGACG
This sequence comes from Rana temporaria, assembly GCF_905171775.1. Lineage (NCBI taxonomy): Eukaryota > Metazoa > Chordata > Amphibia > Anura > Ranidae > Rana > Rana temporaria. The sequence goes on from NC_053489.1 coordinate 587,067,335, forward strand.
TGTGCCAGGATCTTGTCTTGCATACCAACGGTACACAATTGTCGTGCCACAAACACGAACGTAGTGACGTTCTACGAGGAGTTTCAGCTCTTGAGCGCCACCCTTTGGGCCCCTTCTGCAAATTTCGTGCTTGGTGAGCATTTATTCCGAGCATGCGTGTTTGTACTTTCGACTTTTGTGCAACGGATGTGTACTGACCAGATAATGCTTATTCTGCCCATGTATACATCCTGTCCCTGTGCATCATTATATGTCGGAATTGTATCATGTCAGTGTACAACTTGTAAAAAACTGTTAGCAGTTAAGGGTGGCAAGATTTTATAGCAGAAGAGTCTTTTTAGGGCCCTTTCATACGGGGCGGACTCTGATTAGATCAGCAGGAGATCCGTCCTCTGATCTGAGCAGGGCAGGCAGATGACAGGCCTGCCCACTCAGTTTATGCAGAATAGATACAGACCGAGCCCGCTCTGTTCTATGGACCAACAGGTGTAAACAGACTCTGCTGTCCATTTAAACCCGATAACCCTCCAATCCGATCTGCCTAGACGGGGGGGGGGGGGTTGGGGGTGAATCCTAGTACTATTTTTTTTTTTTTATTAAGCAGACCGGATCGGAGGTAGGTGGGTGTAAACAGACACAAGTCCGTTTACACCCGCTAGTTCATAGGGGGTGGTGAATTGACCATCCAATCAGGTCCACCTGAAAAACTGACAGGCTGACCGGCTCATACCCTTTGCGTGAAAGGGGCCCCATTATACATATCCATCTGCTAGCAGTTTTTGACACTTCAGGTTTAGTTCTACTTTAACCCAGCCTGTAAGGTTCCGTTAACATCTACGCAGATGCGTTGATGCATGCAGGTTTTTTGGTGTATCACATTAGGGCAGCTTATTCATTGCAATGGGCTACTCTGCATGTGGAAATTTTTTTTTTTTATATATATATATATATATATATATATACACACACACACACACACACAAAAGCAGTGCATGACCATTTTTAAAAATCATGCTGTACATTGGTATCATGCGTTTTGACACGATTTTGCACTCCCATTAGGAGGTGCATTGAGGTGCCATTAATAATGTTGTCATTAAAACATTATTATGCTTTCTATTGTGCATATTATGAAGTCTATACCCAAAAGTATACAATGAAGCCAACTATTCCTGGCCTCCTGCACTAGATTCCTGCCTGAGGTTAACCAAAATACTACTGCAACCTTCTCCCCGACACCACACTGACCAGGCCATGTGCTTGGCTATTTCCAGGCACAGACCACGGTCATACGGATCACAAATATAGCCAAATGAAAGCTGCGCTGTGACTCCTCCGACAGCTATTCAAAGAGGATGACTTCTAGCCATGCTAATGGGCATACAAGGAGAGTGACTGTAGAGAACATACAGTGACTCTGCACAGATCATGAAACAAATGTAGATTCTAAGTGCACAAGCATATCCAAATAATGGATCACAGAGCGTAGACAGACCACGGACGTCTATGTATAGTATGCACAGCTTTCCTTCTTATTTAGCGGTGTGGAGGATTCCTCCATTATGTATCTTGTTACGTGGTTTGAACGAGCGCCAAACAATAGGCTGACCAACGCTAGTTACACTTTAGGGATTATTTTTTCAATGAAAATTCAACATAATCCCTTCCCCTGAATGACCATATGTGATTGAACAATAACTAGTTGTTATGCAAAGGTTCTAAGTGTTTTTGTACACATTTAGAGTGAATGTCATCATCCAGCCTTGGAGAAGGAGAAATATCTATAGCGTGTAATTGCCATGTACCCTAATCAATCATTTGCATTTATAAAATACAAATCAATCATCAGCAGAGAATGCTTTTCTAAGAAGTCTGAAAAACATAACTGTCAACTATTTCTATCACTTGTCAGATATGGTTCTTGTGAGAAGAAGGTTTCGATTGTTGAAAAGACCGCTCTTGTTAAAAGTAGTAGCATATTGCAACTGTATAATAGATGATCAAACCGTATGCCAAAATAGCCCTTGTATGGGCCGCAGACAAGACGCTGGCCAAGGTTGTACAGTATACTCCTATGTAGTCATATACAGAAAAGTATGGAGCTGCCACAAAATGGAATGATGAGTCCATAAAGAGGAACTCCAGCTGACCTCCCCTTTTTTTCCCAACGGTGGTATCTGCACACAGAGGCGGCCCAGTTTTGAGGGACAGGGGACCTTAATGCTGCTGTGCTCAGGCAGCGTTATGAGCCCTGACTCAGGAACGGGGCTGCCAGTATCCCTAACAACCAGTGAATATCGTGACACCACCCCTTGTGACGTCAATGACCCAGCATGCCCTCAGTCAGTGTCGTCACGAGGGGCGGGTTCACCAGGTGACATCACCAGGTGGCCGCCGCCCCTTAGTTATTAAAGAGCAGGATCTGGGGGCCGCCTTGTTAAAGAGGGCTTCCAGATTAAGATAAGCCCCCTGCTCACAGACCCCCACAACCACCGACCAGGGTTGTGGGGAAGAGGCTCTTGTCCTTGAATTATTATTCCCCATCATGGGCATGAGTGAGGCCCCGTGTCAAATTTTGCCCAAAGCCTAGAGCCGCCTTTGTCTGCACATTTCATATACTCCCCCATCCAGTGGATCCAGCGTTGACCTTCTGAGATCCTCCCATGCCCGGCCACAGCTGTTTCCTGTGCCACCATGTTCTCTCGGTCATCAAGTGGCACGCCTGCTCTTCCGAGTTCAGCCTCTTAAATTACATGTTATGTCTCCTGAGATATGTGATGTAAATATCCCGGGAGGGACAGTGTGCACATAATTCACCCAAGGTGAGTGATGTGCATTGGGAGGCAGGGTGGACTTTAAAAAAAAAAAAAATGTTAAAATGCCCTATTCCTGCAGGAGGGTGGAGAGGCAGAATCATCCTCGGGAGGGTGAATGTCTCCTGTTCACTTTGGGCCCATTTGACATGTTAAATCTGAGCCTATTGCCGCCAAATGGCACCGTCCAAATCAGTGTGCAGCCAAACTTTGTGGCGCCGCACCAATTACCAAAAGTGGTTTCTGCATGAACCCGCACAGATGTCTTTCAAATCGCCCCCAAACTGGAAATGAAATGCAAGCTTGAAATGAACTCGCACTATTTCAAACCCACCTCCAAAAAGGTGAATGAGGGCTTAGAAGCGGAACCGAAATAAAAAAAGGGAATATTTGCGATGTTTCAAGGAAATGTTCTAAAAATTGTAAAGTTTAACTAAAGGCAAGAACTTTTTGTTTTGTTTTGGATAGAATGGAGAGGGATTAGAATACTTGTCAGTTTCTATTGCTGCCTGTACCGCTTTAGAGCCGGTTCACACAGGGGCGACTCGTCAGACGACTCAGCCACCTGACAAGTCGCGTCCCGTTCTGTTCAATGGAACTGTTCGAATAGGAGTGACTCAAGTCGCTGCGACTTAAAAAAAGGTTCTTGTACGACTTTGGGGGCGACTCGCATTGACTTCAATACACAAGTAATTTTTCGCCTCTGCAGTTGTCTTGCCGAGCCGCCCCATTGTAAACCGGCTCTTAGGGAGATTCCTCTTCTCCATTTGTCTTGTTTACCATTACCACTGAAAAGTGAAAGTAAAAGAAAATCCCAAGAACTTTTTTTTTTGTTTTGGATAGAATGGAGAAGGATTAGAATACTTGTCAGTTTCTATTGGTGCCTGTGTCTCTTTAGGGAGATTCCTCTTCTCCATTTTTCTTGTTTACCATTATCACTGAAAAGTGAAAGTAAAAGAAAATCCCAAATTTTTAGTCGAGTTGTCCCCAGAAATGAGTTCTTTGCGTCTTTATCTCCGTTTCAGGGCCAAATTCAGGCAAGGATTTGGCCCCCGAACCGCATTCCTGTGCGATCCGCAGACAATTCCATTGTGAACCGAGCCCAAAAGGGAAATAAAAAAAAAAAAAAATGCAGGCATTCAGGAGGCAGCAAAATCACCCTCTGAACACCTGCCCGCCGTCGCTATACCACCCTCTGAAAAGCAAAACCACATAACTCTCGTTCACCCGCCCTACAGGTAGGTATTGCCACTGTTTTAGTGCAAGGTGAAAAAAAATTAAATAAATGAAAGCTTATCGACTGCTACAGGTTGCTGTACTTTGCAATACCTTTATGAAGGACGTAGAAACTTTAAAAGATTGGAGTCTCAAAGTTATGTATCATAACTGATTCTACAAACAGTAAATAATGGGCCATATACACAATACAATACAAAAAACACATTATATCACGATTTTTTATTCTGTCGTACGAGAATTTTCAAAACTTTAGTAATCTCTACATTTTCGATATGTGACTAACATTATATATATATATATATATATATATATATATATATATATATATATATATATATATATATATATATATTATAAAAAAAAAATCTGATTTTCAAATCGTGTATATGGGTCGTTTGAGTGAATTTCTGTTTTAAAAATAAAAATTATATTATATATAATAAAAAATTAAAATAAAAAAAAGATTTTTTTATTCCAGTGTGTATTCTTTTGCTTTGCGCCTCCAAATTCCCTTTCTTTTTTGGTTGCTGTGATCCAATTTCCTGGTAGAGGGTGGCTACATTCATCCTCCATAATCCCACTGTATATGGGAATGTAGCCATCCTCTCTTGATCGCACCCAAGATTGCCTATGCATTTATTATAGGTACTTATAGAGCGCCATCAATTTATACATTATATTGTACATTCACATCAGTCCCTGCCCTCGAAAGGCTTACAATCTAAGGTCTCTTAACTCACATTCATACATATACTAGGGCCAATTTAGACAGGAGCCAATTAACCTACCAGCATGGAGTGTGGCAGGAAACCGGAGTACTCGGAGGAAACCCACACAGGCACAGGGAGAACAAGCAAATTCCAGGCAGGTAGTGCCGTGGTTGGGATTCGGACTAGGGACTAAGGATGAGCTCAGGCTTGTAACTCCACGTGCTCATGCCCGCCAGGAAGCTGACACTCCGCAGCGCTAATCACAGGCAGGGAGACCTTTCCCAATCTCTGCAGCCACGGAAATGTTTCACTGCCTGTGATTAGCGAGTGTCAGCCTCCTGGCGGGCGCGGGCACATGGAGTTGAACACGCCTGTGCTCATTTTTACTAGGCACTATAGGATGTGTAGTGTGCATACATAGGTGTGCGCAGCCCACTGCATTAGGGTGTACACCCCAAAGCTCAAACACACACTACCGATCACTCACCATGTTCATTCAGAAAGGGAAGGGGCTGATGAATACATATTTACCGGCCCCTTCCCTCACTCATCCTAAAAAGTCTCCGCAGCAACAGCCGGCAGGAGAGGAGGAAAGCCGGTGGTGCTGCAGAGGGAAGGCGTGGGGAACCAGGGCGGTAGGGTGAATCTGTGCTGCACAGAATGATTAGGGTGTGCCTGGGCACACCCGGCACACGCCTATGTGTGCATAAAGCAGTGCACATGACCGCCAGGGCCGGCCTTAGGTGTTCAGGCGCCCTGTGCAAACTAATCCTGTGACCCCCCCCCCCCCCCCATCTTCACCCCTCTCCCCCTGGTCACCTAAACATACACAAGGAGGAAAAAAATATTTGTAACAAATAATTGTAATTTACTTAATTTTTATTTTTCTTATGTTAAGTCCCTTATATCCTCCTCCCCCTTCTGTGTGTAGGCTGGCTATAAAAATCTGAAAAAGTAGATGCATGCAGGGCCAGGGGCTCATTGTGTTTTCCCTTTCGGTGGACGGTGCGGCTTTGCATTTAAAAATGTCGCCGCCCGGCGCTTAGACGCCACTGCAAATGCGCCGTCTGCCCGAGAATAGCCGAACGTTTTTGGGCTTTCCCGAGCAGTGTGCCTGTCGGGGCCGGCAGCAGCCATTTTTTTTCAGGTGCCGCAGCCAATGCGTTGCTCTTCATCCAGTCCCAGGGCAGGGGGACCTGGCAGCGCCTGCTGCTGGGACTCGTACTCCTGTGATGATCATGTGAGTAACTGACTGCGACTCACATTCTGTGAGCTGTGATGGCCGTACGGTGCCCTTGTTGCCCATGGCGCCCGCACAGCTCGCACACCCCAAAGGCCGGCCCTGATGACCACAATAAACATGCTCTGCTCTTTCCAAACAAAGGAAGGACGAGGAAAGGGAGAGGTTTGGGAGCTTATGGAACATGCTACAAGGAGTTCGAAAAACACAGCGAAAAAGGATTTCATGAAAAAATAAAAAGTTACAGGGCCATTAGGTAGTGGTTGTGTATGGATTATATCTGAAGAATACGGATATCGTTAATGTCACCATTTAAAAAAAGAAAACAAAAATGAACGAGCGCTATTCATATACGGATATACGTACCGCAAGAAATGCGCATACATTATGGTTTACTACTTGCTCCTCGCTGTATGGCACATTCAGGCCTATGAATCTAAGCATTCTCCTGGCAGAAAATACAAGTCATTGATGTATTCAGCCAGCGTCCAGACAAAAGGAACAATTCAGTCCCACGAAGGGCCTGGTGCTGGAGCGGCCTCACACTGCCTGTGCAATGGAAACTTCTGCAGGCTTTTCAGAGTCCCAGTTAACAACAGACGTCGCAATCAATCACACAATAATGCTTGTGTTGCTCGGCCTAGAAAGGACTTCAATTTCCCAGAGTCATGTTAACCCGACCGTTTAGCACGTTAGGAACGAGGGAGCGACATACAAGTGGAAAGAGGCAGATTGCATGGAAATGGACAGAAATCCGTCTATTTCCAGGCAGGAAGCGCCTGTGCACCCCTCGCTCTCACTGCTTCTCCCATTCTAAACATAGGGATGAATAGGGCTCTGTGTCCAGATGACAGCTTGGGGGCGAGCCGCAGCAGGTATGCACTGACTGCACTATCATTTACCAGGGAAACCAAACACTTCCCCGACTAACTGTCACCAATCCAATATTTGCATCCAGAAGAAAAAGGTATATCGCTGGCTCTGACGCTACAGGCATGTCACCTCTCCATCCACACTGAGCATCATCTATTAGCAGCATGCTGGGCAACTTAGCACATAGATATTAAGCTAGAATGATCACATAACAGGATGGGCTTGTATGGAAAAGTCATTATGTGCACTCAGCAGCTTTAATCCTGCAACAATGTAACAGTCTGATCTCCAGTGTCAGCTGGAAAAATAACGCAGGCTTCCTGCCCATCACTGACATATGAAGACCGAGCTACTGCATACAGCATGTGGGAGCCGCTGCAACCGACACAGACAGAGGGGAGCTGTCACAGCATCGCAGACAAAACACAACCACAGCATAGAATCGCACACAGAGCCAGGATCCTTCTATGTGTATGGAGGGCAATAAACACACACAAAAATCATCAAGATTTATAGTACACTGCAAACTGGCACAACACTACAATATGCAACTGGCAGTGCAACAAACTGGCACTAGAAAAGAATCAGCATGGATAGCAGACCAGTGGTCAACATATTAGACATAAGGGGGGGAGATCAACTGTGGCCCCTGAGACCCCCAGAGGGTCACACAAAATATTCAGTATATAGAACTAGAAGTGAACGTCAAAAAAATGGTGACATACTGCAGGAAATGCAATGGTGCACGAGACAGTCAGGGGCTGGTGGCATGGCACACGAGGCGGTCAGGGAATGGTGGCATGGCGCACGAGGCGGTCAGGGACTGGTGGCATGGCGCACGAGGCGGTCAGGGACTGGTGGCATGGCGCACGAGGCGGTCAGGGACTGGTGGCATGGCGCACGAGGCGGTCAGGGACTGGTGGCATGGCGCACGAGGCGGTCAGGGACTGGTGGCATGGCGCACGAGGCGGTCAGGGACTGGTGACATGGCGCACGAGGCGGTCAGGGACTGGTGACATGGCGCACGAGGCGGTCAGGGACTGGTGACATGGCGCACGAGGCGGTCAGGGACTGGTGGCATGGCACACAAGACGGTTAGAGATATTACAAGAGACTGCTAGAGATCACTGCCATTATAGCTACTAATAATAATCATCGCTTCCACTACTAAATGATGGGGTCTGAGGGTCACCGAAGAGCCTTGGGTCGCAGGATGGAGGCCAGGACTATACAGTAACACAACAGAACTATCATGGGTAATACTGGCAGTGCAACACTACAGACTGACAACAGAGGAATCATCACTATGGATAGCAGTGACAGTGTAACACTATGAACTGACACAACAATCATCATCAATTATCATGAGTAGTAGTGACAATGTAAATGTCTTCCATATTAGAAGTATCATTATTATGACTAGTAATGACAGGGTAACACTATAATCTGACACAAGAGAATAATTATCACTATGGATAGTACTGACAGTGTAGAGTGACACAACTGAGGGATCATTACTATGGATAGCAGTGACAATGTAACATTATAAAACTGATACAGCAGAATAATCATCACTATGGATAGTAGTGACAGTGTAACATTATAGTATGAGAAGGATAGGGATAGTAGTGACAGTGTAACATATCAGAGGGATAGTAGTGACCAAATGATCACCAGGCATGGTGTTGGCAGTATATAGACTGACAGATCAGTGACCTATGGATGGTGCTGGCAGTATATAGACTGACAGATCAGTGACCTATGGATAATGTTGGCAGTATATAGACTGACAGATCAGTGACCTATGGATGGTGTTGGCAGTATATAGACTGACAGATCAGTGACCTATGGATGGTGTTGGCAGTATATAGACTGACAGATCAGTGACCTATGGATAATGTTGGCAGTATATAGACTGACAGATCAGTGACCTATGGATGGTGCTGGCAGTATATAGACTGACAGATCAGTGACCTATGGATGGTGCTGGCAGTATATAGACTGACAGATCAGTGACCTATGGATGGTGTTGGCAGTATATAGACTGACAGATCAGTGACCTATGGATAATGTTGGCAGTATATAGACTGACAGATCAGTGACCTATGGATGGTGCTGGCAGTGTATAGACTGACAGATCAGTGACCTATGGATAATGTTGGCAGTATATAGACTGACAGATCAGTGACCTATGGATAATGTTGGCAGTATATAGACTGACAGATCAGTGACCTATGGATGGTGCTGGCAGTGTATAGACTGACAGATCAGTGACCTATGGATAATGTTGGCAGTATATAGACTGACAGATCAGTGACCTATGGATAATGTTGGCAGTATATAGACTGACAGATCAGTGACCTATGGATGGTGTTGGCAGTGTATAGACTGACAGATCAGTGACCTATGGATGGTGTTGGCAGTATATAGACTGACAGATCAGTGACCTATGGATGGTGTTGGCAGTATATAGACTGACAGATCAGTGACCTATGGATGGTGTTGGCAGTATATACACTGACAGATCAGTGACCTATGGATGGTGCTGGCAGTGTATAGACTGACACAACACAATCATCATATGGATGGCAGTGAGATTGTAACAAGATCAACTCATCATAGCAGAATAATCATCACTACGGATAGTTGTGTGTGTCAGTATAAAAACTGATAGAGTAGAGTCATCAGTATGGATGGTGGCAGACAGTGTATATCCTGACACAGCAGTAGGTATGGATGGCAGTGCCAGTATACAGACTGGTGGCAGTGCCCCCTCCCTCCATGTACCTCGATCCACTTCTGCGCCTCCGTACATGCACCCTCCGGGGGGGATTCCGGGGCGATCTCCTCCACATCCAGTGCAGGGCTGGCCATGTTCGGAGTGTCCTCGGGCGGAGATCCCACAAATCCTGGCCGTTCCCCGGTGATGGAGAGAAGAGAATCCCCGCTCCGTGCAACGTGATCCCAGCCTCACACCAGCTAAAAATAATCCCAAGATTGCGGCTCCTACCTTCACTCCATGCAAATCCGAGCGGGCGCCGCCCCCTCCTCATCCCTCCCTCCCCGAGTATAATCACATGGCTCATTACATGCAGGGCCGGTACTAGGGGGGCAGCTGCCCAGGGCGGGATGAGAAGAGGGCGCAGTTTGCCGGGTACAGCACTTCCCATTACAGATAATGCTGCAGAATGTAACACAGGCAGAGAGCGGCTTTGTCCCTGCACGTAGATCGTACACTGTACTAGTCTTTCGGCAACATTTGTAGAGCAGGCAGGGCACGTGAGTTTTGGAAGGTATCAGCCCTGTCCTGATTCAGTGTACAACTTTCCCTCTCCTGGACATCGGCTTCTCCCCCCTCTCCAGTCATTTCTCTCCTGCTTTCACTTTCACACTGTCCCGATGTCTGTGGGAGATCTCCACATCGCCCCCCCAGCCTCCTGTTATCTCTTAGCCTCGTGTTATCTCTCCTTGCTGTAGACGATCTCAGAGCCTATTCCTGCTCTGTATAGTGACCCCCCCTCGTCTCCTGTGCCCTTCTCTTGGACCCCCTCCTCTCTACATGCACAGCCAAACTCAGTGATGGACTCTCCTGCTGCTGAACCTGTCTCTACTCAGGTAACAGTAACTGACTTTTAGGCTTCATATCACTGCTAATTGCTGTGGAGACAACTGTTATTTCAGATTCTATTTTTAGTAAGGGCCCATTCTCAAGGGGAGCAAACATGCATCTCCCATGCAGGGCTGTCATTTATCAGCAGGGGGTACATAGGTGTTGTGTGCATCCCTGTGCCAGCACCCCATTTCTATCTACTGGGACGTGAGGCTGCATGGACTCGGCCTCTGTATCCTAATATGACATGCAGGTACAGGTCCCAATAGATGTGAATGGGACGCTGGCACAGAGATGGCACACAATGCCCGTACATCCCTGTGCTGATAAGAGAGGACACACATGTCTGCACCACATGTGAATGGGCCCTAAAGAACTTGTTTACATGGAGGCTTAGTGAGCCCCCCAGGCATAAGAAAACAGGAGCTACTAAACCCATAGATGGATGGAAATGTAACGGCTCCAGCAAGGACCGGACAAGTTTCAATCCTTCTGTAGTCATTCTTGTTAACCACTTGCTTACTGGGCACATAAACCCCCTTCGTTCCCAGGCGAAATTTCAGCTTACGGCACTGCGTCGCTTTAACTCAGTGTTTCTCAACTCCAGTCCTCGAGGCGCCCCAACAGGTCATGTTTTCAGGCTTTCCATCATTTTGCACAGGTGATTTGATCAGTTTCACTGCCTTAGTAATTACCACAGCCATTTCATCTGAGGGAAATCCTGAAAACATGACCTGTTGGGGCGCCTTGAGGACTGGAGTTGAGAAACACTGCTTTAACTGACAATTGCGCGGTCGTGCGACATGGCTCCCAAACAAAATTGACGTCCTTTTTTCCCCACAAATAGAGCTTTCTTTTGGTGGTATTTGATCACCTCTGCGGTTTTTAAACAAAATAAGAGCGACAATTTAAAAAATATATATTTTTTTTTTACTTGTTGCTATAATAAATATCCCAATTTTTTTAAAAAAAAAATATTGTTTTTCTCAGTTAAGGTCGATATGTATTTTTTGACGTATTTTTGTAAAAAAAAAAAATCGCAATAAGCGACTGGTTTGCGCAAAAGTTATAGCGCCTCCAAAATAGGGGACAGAATTATGATTTATTTTTATTTTATTTTTTACTAGTAATGGCGGCGATCTGCGATTTTTATTGGGACTACGATATTGTGACTGATGTATCGGACACTTTTGACACAAATTTGGCGCCATTCACATTTATACAGCGATCAGTGCTATAAAAATGCACTAATTACTGTATAAATGTGACTGGCAGTGAAGGGGTTAACACTAGGGGGTGAGGAAGGGGTTAAATGTATTCCCTGGGTGTGTTCTAACTGTGGGGGAAGGGGGGTGACTGGGGGAGGTGACCGATGCTGTGTCCCTATGTACAAGAGACACAGATCGGTCTCCTCTCCTCTGACAGCACGTGGAGCTCTGTGTTTACACACAGAGCTCCACGTCCCTGCTGTCTTACCGACGATCGCGTGTACCCGGCGGACATCGCGGCCGCCAGGTACACGCATCGGCTTCCCAGCTATGCGCCGGGACAGTGTTTACCTGCTGCGCGCCCCCCAGTGGCGCACGCGGGTAATGCTATTAAATGACGTCCAAAGACGTCCTGTTGGCACTTGAGAGCCGCGCTGTTGACGTCTTTTGTCAATAGCACGGGTCTCAAGTGGTTAAAAAGACATCAATTTAATGATCAGCTTCTCTCCAACCAGCAGGAATGTTCCCTTAGATTTGCAGCACCGACATCGATGTCTCAGCGGAAAGGATTCCCTCATCCACCTTAGTTGTGTGAATTGGGGGGATTCATTATTATTTTTTTCGATCACATGAAAATAAAAACGATCTATGGCCAGCCTCCAGCTTACCATACGTTATACAATCTGATTGTACAATATCTTTTGGATCTACCACCAACACTATGTAGTACAAAGGCCTGCCTGATTGGATACTACTTAAATTAATTGTTTAGGTTGTCCATATATTACAAAGTTTTCATAAATCTAAAAGAGATTATACAATCAGATTGTATAGTGTATGCTATACCTACAGTATAGTGTTCTTGTTCATGAGTACTAACAGTGACAAATGTTTTCCCTGTTATCTTTATTCTCACCTATGTAGATTTGTTTGCCCAGGAGCTTTGTCTTTGATTCCATTAAACAACCTGACACATTGTCTATAGCTGGGTACACACTAGGGTTGCACCAATACCTGTTTTGTACCAACAATACTTGTGCTCAAGAACTCGCTGATACCAGTTGCCAATACCTTTGCGGTGCGATTTGAGCTATACAAAATTAATGGGCTCAAATCGCACTTTAAAGAACTACAGGAATGTGGTGCGATTCCTGTGTGAATCACATGTGGTTTCCCTGCACCACTCCTGTGTGAACCCAGGCTGAAGTCATTATGACAAGCCTAGGTTCACACAGGAGCGGTGTGAGAAACAGCACATGATTCAGACAAGAATCGCACCACATTCCTGTTCAAATAACATGTGGATCTTTACAGTGCGATTTGAGCCCATTAATTTTGTATGAGCTCAAATCGCATAGAAAGTGTTGGTTCTAGATATTGTAGCATTTGCAAGTAATCTTGCAAATGCTTAGTATCAGTAACAATGACAATGGTGATGATGAACGGTAACGATAATTGGGGGGGGGGGGCGCAGTTTGCCATCTTCGCCCTGGGCACCAAATGACCTTGTCCCAGCACTGATTACATGTCATACACGCTGGACTGCCACTCACCTACCGATCCCTACCTACCGATCCTCAATCCCTCCCCGACTATAATCACATGGCTCATTACAGGTCATACACACAGGACTGCCACTCACCGATCCCTACCCACCGATCCTCAATCCCTCCCCGACTATAATCACATGGCTCATTACAGGTCATACACGCTGGACTGCCACTCACCAGCACCACGCATCCTTCCGATCCCTACACCTACCGATCCTCAATCCCTCCCCGACTATAATCACATGGCTCATTACAGGTCATACACACTGGACTGCCACTCACCGATCCCTACCCACCGATCCCTACCTACCGATCCTCAATCCCTCCCTCCCCGACTATAATCACATGACTCATTACAGGTCATACACACTGGACTGCCACTCACCTACCGATCCCTACCCACGATCCCTACACCGATCCCTACCTACCGATCCTCAATCCCTCCCCGACTATAATCACATGGCTCATTACAGGTCATACACGCTGGACTGCCACTTACCTACCGATCCCTACCTACCGATCCCTACACCTACCAATCCCTCCCCGACTATAATCACATGGCTCATTACAGGTCATACACGCTGGACTGCCACTTACCTACCGATCCCTACCTACCGATCCCTACACCTACCAATCCCTCCCCGACTATAATCACATGGCTCATTACAGGTCATACACACTGGACTGCCACTCACCGATCCCTACCTACCGATCCTCAATCCCTCCCCGACTATAATCACATGGCTCATTACAGGTCATACACACTGGACTGCCACTCACCTACCGATCCCTACACCGATCCTCAATCCCTCCCCGACTATAATCACATGGCTCATTACATGTCATACACACTGGACTGCCACTCACCTACCGATCCCTACACCGATCCCTACCTACCGATCCCTACACCTACCGATCCCTCCCCGACTATAATCACATGGCTCATTACATGTCATACACGCTGGACTGCCACTCACCGATCCCTACCCACCGATCCCTACCCACCGATCCCTACACCGATCCTCAATCCCTCCCCGACTATAATCACATGGCTCATTACATGTCATACACACTGGACTGCCACTCACCTACCGATCCCTACACCGATCCCTACCTATCGATCCCTACACCTACCGATCCCTCCCCGACTATAATCACATGACTCATTACAGGTCATACACACTGGACTGCCACTCACCTACCGATCCCTACCCACGATCCCTACACCGATCCCTACCTACCGATCCTCAATCCCTCCCCGACTATAATCACATGGCTCATTACAGGTCATACACGCTGGACTGCCACTTACCTACCGATCCCTACCTACCGATCCCTACACCTACCAATCCCTCCCCGACTATAATCACATGGCTCATTACAGGTCATACACACTGGACTGCCACTCACCGATCCCTACCTACCGATCCTCAATCCCTCCCCGACTATAATCACATGGCTCATTACAGGTCATACACACTGGACTGCCACTCACCTACCGATCCCTACACCGATCCTCAATCCCTCCCCGACTATAATCACATGGCTCATTACATGTCATACACACTGGACTGCCACTCACCTACCGATCCCTACACCGATCCCTACCTACCGATCCCTACACCTACCGATCCCTCCCCGACTATAATCACATGGCTCATTACATGTCATACACGCTGGACTGCCACTCACCGATCCCTACCCACCGATCCCTACCCACCGATCCCTACCTACCGACCCTCAATCCCTCCCCGACTATAATCACATGGCTCATTACATGTCATACACACTGGACTGCCACTCACCTACCGATCCCTACACCGATCCCTACCTATCGATCCCTACACCTACCGATCCCTCCCCGACTATAATCACATGGCTCATTACATGTCATACACGCTGGACTGCCACTCACCGATCCCTACCCACCGATCCCTACCTACCGACCCTCAATCCCTCCCCGACTATAATCACATGGCTCATTACAGGTCATACACACTGGACTGCCACTCACCGACACCGCGCATCCTACCGATCCCTACACCTACCGATCCCTACACCTACCGATCCCTCTCCGACTATAATCACATGGCTCATTACATGTCATACACACTAGACTGCCACTCACCTACCGATCCCTACACCGATCCCTACCTACCGATCCCTACACCTACCGATCCTCGGTCCCTCTTTGACTATAATCACATGGCTCATTACATGTCATACACACTGGACTGCCACTCACCGACACCGCGCATCCTACCGATCCCTACACCTACCCCTACCTACCGATCCCTACACCTACCCCTACCTACCGATCCCTACACCTACCCCTACCTACCTATCCCTACCCCTACCTACCTATCCCTACCTACCGATCCCTACACCCAGGGCAGGACTTAGGGTGGTAGGGACCCCTGGGCTTGAGTGTTGAAGGGGCCCCCTGGAGCCGAGAATTGGGGGGGGGTCGAAGATGTTGAGCGAGGGGGGGATCATAGTTGTTGAGGGGGGGCGCATTAAAGTTGTTGAGCTGGGGGGGTGCACGGAAAGTGTCGGCTCTCTTCCCTTCAGCAGACATCCACACAGCGCTCCGGTTCCTCCTGGGGGGGTTTTGCAGTTGTTGAGCGGGGGGAGTGCCTCTCACCTCTGTGGAGACAGCCGTGGCCACAGACTGTCATTAGCCCGGCTGTCGGCTTTCTTCCCTTCAGCAGCCACAGTCCTCCACACACCGCTCCGGTTCCTCCTGCTTCCGTGCTGCCTCCTCTTGCAGTGCGGGAAAATTAACCCTTTCGCGGGACTGCTGGAAGAAGCTGTCTGTGCGGGAAAGTCCCACAGAATCCGTGTGTGTTGGGAGGTATGCGCAGGAATTTTGGGGCCCCTTACTAGGGTTGCCACCTGTCCAGGAATCACCCAGACAGTTCGGGTTTGGGATCTTGTGTCCGTGTTTCAGTCTGCCTGAAACCCGGACACATTATTTAGACTGGGCTGTGGCTCCCCAAGTAACTGCGGTAGTCACACAAAAATCTGTTGCCATTTGGGAGATGCGGGCCGCTGTCTGGGGGCAGGTTTGGCATCACTGGGGGAGCCATGATGTCAGCAAGAGCAGTTTGGCCACACCCACTGTTTGCCGCAGTGCGCTGCATAACCACTCTCCTTGAGGCACCCAAAGGTGCCCCAGGTCTTTTATAATCCTATTGTGTATACTACGAAAAAATGTGCCCTGTGCCGCTGTTCGGGTTTGGCTTGAAGAAAAGGTGGCAACTCTACCCCTTACACAGCTTAAGGCATGGGCCCCCTGGAGCAGAGAACGGGGGGGTTCTGCCGCCTTAAATTAGGAAGCGGGGGGGGCTTCCGCAAATAGAGAAGCGGGGGGGGGGGGGCCTTTACAAAAAAAGAAGAAATAAAGAAAAATATATATATATAAAAAAAGGGGGTAGCCATCCGGGGCCCTGGGGACCTCTGGGCCCTTTAATAAAAAGAAAAAAGAAACCTCTGGGCCTTTTAATAAAAAAAATAAAGATTAGATTTAAAAAAATTATTATTATTTTTTTTTACTCATCTGGAAATGCCTGTTGCTATGCGGTCCCACGAAATCTGCCTTTGAAATCACCTAGGATTCTGTCATCATCTCCCTCTAATGCTCCTGGGAAATGTGTGTCATCATTTCCCAGGATGCAGTGCGCTACCCAATTATCACTCCCCATCCAAGACTTCCAGGAAGTAAATGCTTGTAGGCTTCACAATGCCCACAAGCAAAATGACAACGGTGTAGATATAGTTTTATAAACTATCTTTTTTGAATATCTATGCGGATCGGCGGCGAATTGTAAAATAGTAAGTGACCGGATTTATATTATAAAAATGCAGGATGAAAGGACATACATTTAAAAAATGCTAATTGTGGTTGGAACTCTGCTTTAATAAAAAAATATATATATATAAAAAAAAGTACATTTTTTTTATATAAAAATAAAAAGGGGGTTGCCATCTGGGGGCCCTGGAGACCTCTGGGCCCTTTAATAATAATAATAATAATAAAAAATATATTAAAAAAAACATTTTTTTAATAAAAAAAGGGGGTTTGCCGTCCGGGCCTTTTTTTTTTTTTTTAATGGGGGCCCCCTACACCTACACTAATCCCTACCTACCGATCCCTACACCAATCCCTACCTACCGATCCCTACACCAATCCCTACCTACCTATCCTTTCACCCATCCCTACATACCAATCCTTACATGAATCCCTACCTACATATCCCTAAACCTACTGATCTATACACCAATCCCTACCTACCTATCCTTACACCAATCCCTACCTACCGATCTATACACCAATCCCTACCTACCTATCCTTACACCAATCCCTACCTACCGATCTATACACCAATCCCTACCTACCTATCCTTACACCAATCCCTAACTATCCTTACACCAATCCCTACCTATCCTTACACCAATCCCTAACTTACCGATCTATACACCAATCCCTACCTACCGATCCCTACACCAATCCCTACCTACTAATCCCCACATCAACACCTACCTATTAATCCCTACCTACTGATCCCTACACTAATCCCTATCTACCGATCCCTACACCATCACCAACCCCTACCTACCGATCCCTACACCAACCCCTACCTATTGACTCCTACGTGCGGCCATTGTGAATTTTAATAATTGGACATGTTGAACATTTTTTGAAAAACAAACGATTTTCTAATCGATGATGGGAGAATCGTGCGAGAAATGTAATTGAAAAAGAAATGCGCATGTGCAAAAAAAGGTTCCCGGCCACGAAAATTATTTTCTGTAGAAACATGAGGTGAAATTGAAGGTTTGGTTGGTCGAATTTCGAAATCAATCAATCAGATCACAAAACGCACACATTTTCGGATTTTCAAAAGAAAATTATCTTAAAATTTGACCATATATGGCCTGCTTAAAGCGGATGTCCGCTGAAAAAAAAAATATTAAAAGCCAGCACCTACAAATACTGCAGCTGCTGACTTTTAATATTAGGACACTTACCTGTCCTGGAGTCCAGCGCCGTCCGCAGCAGAGTGACGAACGATCGCTCGTCACTCTGCTGCCCCCCCCCCCCCGCCATCCTCGGTGAGGGAACCAGGAAGTAGATCGCTCCGGCTTCACTGCCCGGCTCCCTACGGGACATGCGCGAGTCGCGCTACGCCTGCCGATTGGCTCCTGCTGTGTTCTAGGAGCCGAGTGTTCCCAGAACACAATGGGGGGGGGTTGGGAGGTGACGTCATGTTTAACTGAGACTGTGTGGCCGGAAGTGGGTGCAAATACCTGTCTACATTCATTTTAGTGAGGTTTTCAGGACCCTGGTTGAACAGGATCTTGATGAGTTAAATATTATGGGGCAGATCCACAAAGAAATTACGCCAGCGTATCTATTGATACGCCGCGTAATTTCAAAGTTCCAGCGTCGTATCTTTGTTTTGTATCCACAAAAGAAGATACGACTGAATGAGGGATCGATCTTACAGGCGTACGTCTTAGTACGCCGTCGGATCGTAGGTGTATATTTACGCTGGCCGCTAGGTGGCGTTTCCGTCCAATTCCGCGTCGAGTATGCAAATTAGCTAGATACGGCGATCTATGAACGTACGTCCGGGCGACGCATTTTTTTACGTCGTTTGCATTCGGCTTTTTCCGGCGTATAGTTAAAGCTGCTATATGGTGTCGTACTCAATGTTAAGTATGGCCGTCGTTCCCGCGTCGAAATTTGAATTTTTTATGTTGTTTGCGTAAGTCGTTCGCGAATAGGGATTTGCGTAGAATGACATCATCATCGTAAGCATTGGCTTGTTCCGGTTTAATTTCGAGCATGCGTAAAACGTTGTTTACGTCGGGTCACGACGTGTTTACATAAAACACGCCCCCATCACATCGATTTGAATTGCGCGCCCTTACGCAGCCAAAGATACACTACGCCGCCGTAACTTACGGCGCGCATTCTTTAAGGATTTGAAAAAAAAAGTAAGTTACGGTGGCGTAGTGTATCTTAGATACGCTACGCCCGGCGGAAAAATGCGCCGATGTACGTGGATCTGCCCCTTTACCAAGAAGGTAGAAGAAAGATATAGAAAAAGGTCTTAAAATGGTAGAAAAAAACAAAGAGGTGGTTAGACGACCAGCAGATAAATGAGGGGGATTGGTGATCCTTAAAGCAGAGTTCCACCCAAAATTGGAACTTCCGCTTATCCCACTCCTCTCCCCCTTACATGCCACATTTGACATGTAATTTTTTTGGGGGGGGAGTGGGGGCTTCAGGAGGAGTGGGACTTCCTGTCCCACTTCCTCCTTCCGCCGAGAGCCTGGTTACATAGTTACATAGTTAGTCAGGTTGAAAAAAGACACAAGTCCATCCAGTTCAACCACAAAAAACAAAATAAAAAAAACACAGTAAAATCCTATACACCCAACTCCATACCCACAGTTGATCCAGAGGAAGGCAAAAAACCCCAGCGGAGCATGATCCAATTTGCTACAGCAGGGGAAAAAATTCCTTCCTGATCCCCCGAGAGGCAATCGGATATTCCCCAGATCAACTATACCTACAAATCTTAGTACTCAGTTATATTCTGTACATTTAGGAAAGAATCCAGACCTTTCTTAAAGCAATCTACTGAGCTGGCCAGAACCACCTCTGGAGGGAGTCTGTTCCACATTTTCACAGCTCTTACTGTGAAAAAACCTTTCCGTATTTGGAGGTGAAATCTCTTTTCCTCTAGACGTAAAGAGTGCCCCCCTTGTCCTCAGTGATGACCGTAAAGTGAATAACTCAACACCAAGTTCACTGTATGGACCTCTTATATATTTGTACATGTTGATCATATCCCCCCTTATTCTCCTCTTCTCAAGAGTGAATAAATTTAGTTCCTCTAATCTTTCCTCATAGCTGAGCTCCTCCATGCCTCTTATCAGTTTGGTTGCTCTTCTCTGCACTTTCTCCAGTTCTCCTATATCCTTTTTGAGAACTGGTGCCCAAAACTGAACTGCATATTCCAGATGAGGTCTTACTAATGATTTGTACAGGGGCAAAATTATATCTCTGTCTCTGGAGTCCATACCTCTCTTAATACAAGAAAGGACTTTGCTCGCTTTGGAAACCGCAGCTTAATCGCCTACAGCAGCCCCTCCCTATAGGCGATCGTTTAGGACAGGTCACAGGTCCTAGGCGATCTCCTGTCCAATCAGACAGCGCCGGGCCGCGCCGCTCGCGCATGCGCAGTGGGTGCCCGGCCGTGAAGCCCGCTCCTCTCCCCCCCTCCCCGGCCGGCGCGTCGCTGGAACGCTGGAGCAGGTAAGTGTATGTTTATTAAAAGCCAGCAGCTACACTTTTTGTAGCTGCTGACTTTTAATAAACATAAAAATTGGCTGGAACACCCCTTTAATAAAGGATACTATATGGCAAAACTGACTAGACTGGTAAATGTCCAGGAGGTTTACGAAAAATTAAAGGGGAATCCCACAAATAAGTATAAGGCCAAATTACAAAAATGTATTAATAAAGCATACAGAGAAGATCTAATCAATAAAAGAGAGAGGGGTCTATCCAGGTGAGCAATACCCACTTAGGAGTGAGTGGTGAATATTGGAACTTTAAATACTTTTTGTGCAATTCTGTACCGCGTACCTGAACCTTCCCCTTCTCTCTACTTCCTTCACAAGTTTTATGCAGGAAAAATAAAGCCTACAGTTAAAGGTTTTACATCTTGTGTGGACATTGCAATTTCTACAGAAAAAAGATGTTCAAACCTGCCTGGCCCTATGCGAAAAAGTAATTGCCCCCTCCCATGCTGAATCATGAATGAACTGTGTGATTAACCACAATTTTTTGGAAAGTCGATTTAAATTTCACTTGCCACACCCAGGCCTGATTACTGCCAGACCTGTTGAATCAAGAAATCACATAAATAGAAGTTGTCTGACAAAGTGAAGCACGCTAACAGATCACAAAAAGCCACATATCATGCCACAATCTAAAAAAAATCAAGAACAGATTAGAAATAAAGTAATGTACATGTATCGATCTAGGGAGGGTTTCAAAGCCATTACTGAGGCTTTGGTACTCCAGTGATACACGGGGAGAGCCATTATCCACAAATGGAGATAACGTGGAACAGTGGTGAACCTTCCCAGGAGTGGCCGGCCTACATAAATTACTACAAGAGCATGACGACGACTCATCCAGGATGTCATAAAAGAAGCGGGAGAAAATGATATTTATTTGCCAATGATATCGGATGTCACAGTGAATAATGGTGGAAAATATACAAATATACAAGAAGAGAACAAAAGTAAATATCACAAGTCATAAAAGAAGCAACCCAGAACATCTAAAGAACTGCAGGCCTCACTCGCCTCAGGGAAGATCAGTGTTCATGATTCAACAATAAGAAAGAGACTGGGCACAAATAGCATCCATGGGAGAGTTCCAAGGCCAAAGCCACTGCTGACCAAAAAGAACACAAAGGTTTATCTCACATCTACCAAAAAACATCTTGTATACCCCCAAGACTTTTAGGCAAATGTTCTGTGGACTGATGAGACAAAAATTTTACTTTTTGGAAGGTGTGCGTCCCGTTACATCTGGCATAAAACGAATACAGCATTTCATAACATGAAACTTCATACCAACAGTGAGACATGGTGGTGGTAGCGTGATGAATGAATGAATGACTTGTATAGCGCAACGCATGCGAACTGAATCGCCTCTGGGCGCTTTTTCCAGCCAGTATCTGCTTGGCTGGTGCGGTCATTTTTACCCTGTAGGATCATGACACGCTAGGGACACACAGTCATACACACATATATACTGGGCCAATTTGGATGAGATCCAATTTACCTACCAGCATGTCTTTGGAGTGTGGGAGGAAACCGGAGTACCCGGAGGAAACCCACGCAGACACAGGGAGAACATGCAAACTCCAGGCAGATGGTGTCATGGTTGGGATTTGAACCAGCGAACCTTTTGCTGCTAGGCAAAAGTGCTACTCACTGCACCACTGTGCTGCCCTGCAGCTTCAGTGGTGCAGCTTTAGGACCTGGACAACTTACCATAATTGATGGAACCATGAATTCTGAGCTCTACCAGAAAATCCTAAAGGAGAATGTCTGGCCATCAGTTTCTGATCTCAAGCTCAAGTGCACTTAGGTTATGAAGCAGGACAATGATCCGAAACACAACAGCAAGTCCACCTCCAAATGATTCAAACAAATCAAAATGTAGGTTTTGGAGTGGCCTAGTCAAAGCCTGGACTCAAATCCAATTGAGATGCTGTGTCGTGACCTTACACAGGCCGTTCATGCTGGAAAACCCTCCAATGTGGCTAAATTAAAACAATTCTGCAAAGAAGAGTGGGCCAAAATTGCTCCACAGCAATATGAAAGACTCATTGCCAGTTATTGCAAACGCTTGATTGTCATTGTTGCCGCCAAAGATGGCACAACCAGTTATTAGGTTTAGGGGGAATTACTTTTTCACATAAACCAGGCAGGTTTGGACAGCTTTTTTGCCTTAATAAATGAAACCATTATTTAAAAACTGCATTTTGTATTTACGCGGGTTACCTTTGTGTAATAATACAATTTATTTGATGATCTGAGTCTGAGAAGTGTGACAAATATGCAAAAAAAAAAAAAAAAAAAAACAGGGCAAATACTTTTTCACACAACTGTTTCTACAGATATCCCTTACCTTACCTTTTTGGTAAAGGCAAACTAACCCTTTAATCGCCATTTGTGACTGAGTCACTGTAGGCCACCATGATATTGTGCATGTTAGACAGTCCCAGCAAGCATACCTCCCAACTTTATGAGATGGGAAAGAGGGATACCTATTATCACACACATAGTAAAGGAATGTACTAAGGGGGCGCATCATTTGAGCTCACTTTCTTGGGACGGCGGCCACCCAGCCCTTGTTTTAATAATTATGTCATTTGTATGTTTATTAATATAAACGATGGTTGGGAGTATTGTCCCTTTAACCACTTAAAGGGTCACTAAAGGAAAAAAATGTTTTGCTGAAATGACTGTTTACAGGGTATAGAGACATAAAAGTTAACTGATTCCTTTAAAAAATGATTTAAGTAACACACAGGGCTGCAGAATTCTTTGAACACCGTTCCCTCATTTCTTATGAATCCTTCAAATCCGTCAATAAGGATAGCAATATATCAGATATCAATTTTATCAGGATCACTGGATTTTTAAACAAATTGAGCCAAAAGAGCGGGTGGTATAGGCCCAGAACGATGTTCGAATCTATTTGTCTTATGCCGCGTACAGACGGTCGTTTTTTGTGATGAAAAAAAACGACGTTTTAAAAAACGTCATTTAACCACTTGCCGACCGCGCTATAGCAAAAATACTGCTACAGCGCGGTCGAGTTACCCTGACAGGACGTCCCTGGGACGTCCTCGTGCACTTCCGCGTTTGCGCGTCCCCTGGGGCGCGCTCGCGGAAGTGTCCGTGCTCGCCGGGTCTAGAAGACCCGGCGCATCACGGATGACGGTAAATAGCCGCTGATCGCGGCCATTTACCACGTGATCGCTCCGTCAAATGACGGAGCGATCACTTGTAAACAAACCGGCGTCATTTGATGACGCCGGTTCCTCCCTCTCCTCTCTGTACCGTTCGGTACAGAGAGAGGGGGGGGGGAGCGCGGGGTGTCAGCAGCTGCTGTGGCTGGATCTGTGACAACTGCAGTCACAGATCCAGCCATCCTTCCCTGCGCAATACTCTGCAATAACCCATACTCTGCCTGCAATACCCCAATACTCTGCCTGCAATACCCCATTACTCTGCCTGCAATACCCCAATACTCTGCCTGCAATACCCCAATACTCTGCCTGCAATACCCCAATACTCTGCCTGCAATACCCCAATACTCTGCCTGCCATACCCCAATACTCTGCCTGCCATACCCCCATACTCTGCCTGCCATACCCCCATACTCTGCCTGCCATACCCCCATACTCTGCCTGCCATACCCCCATACTCTGCCTGCCATACCCCCATACTCTGCCTGCCATACCCCCATACTCTGCCTGCCATACCCCATACTCTGCCTGCCATACCCCATACTCTGCCTGCCATACCCCATACTCTGCCTGCCATACCCCATACTCTGCAATACCCCGATACTCTGCAATACCCC
The DNA here is from genome assembly GCF_905171775.1 of Rana temporaria. Taxonomy (NCBI): domain Eukaryota; kingdom Metazoa; phylum Chordata; class Amphibia; order Anura; family Ranidae; genus Rana; species Rana temporaria. The sequence goes on from NC_053489.1 coordinate 587,091,769, forward strand.
GATACTCTGCAATACCCTGCGCAATACTCTGCAATACTCTGCAATACCCCAATACCCTGCGCGATACTCTGCAATACCCAAATACTCTGCAATGCCCCCAATACTCCGCAATACCCCAATACTCCGCAATACCCCAATACTCCGCAATACCCCAATACTCCGCAATACCCCAATACCCCAATACTCTGCATATATAATGTTTTGGGGTTCTATGTAATTTTCTAGCAAATAAATGGTGATTTTTTCCATGTAGGAGAGAAATGTCAGAATTGGCCTGGGTGCTCCAGAACGCCTGATGGTGCTCCCTGCATGTTGGGCCTCTGTATGTGGCCACGCTGTGTAAAAGTCGCACACTTGGGGTATCGCCATACTCGGGAGGAATAGCAGAATGTGTTTTGGGGTGTCATTCGTGGTATGCATATGCTGTGTGTGAGAAATAACCTGCGAATATGACAGAAACAAGTTTTTATTTATTTATTTTTACAGAATTTTCTGTCGTTTTTCTTTTATAGCGCAAAAAATAAAAAACCCAGAGGTGATCTAATACCACCAAAAGAAAGCTCTATTTGTGTAAAAAAAAGGACAAAAATTTCAAATGGGTACAATGTTGTATGACTGAGTAATTGTCATTCAAATTGTGAGAGCACCGAAAGCTGAAAATTGGTCTGGTTAGGAAGGGGGTTTAAGTGCCCAGTGGTCAAGTGGTTAAAATGATCGTGTGTGGGCAAAACGTTGTTTTATGTCTTCAAAAAAACGACCAAAAAAAAATTCGAACATGCTCGAATTTTTTGTGTCGTTTTTCAAAACGTCGTTTTTTGTTTCACAGAAATTGACCGTGTGTAGCAAAAAACGACGTTTAAAACAACGTTTTTAAACCCGCGCATGCCCAGAAGCAAGTTATGAAGCGAGTTTCAATGGAAAAAAGTGGTGAAACGTAACCTCACTTTGCTAGAGCATTGTGAAAAAACGATGGTGTGTAGGCAACGTCGTTTTTGAAAATGATGTTCCAAAAACGCTGTTTTATTTCATGATTTAAAACGTCGTTTTTTTTCATCACAAAAAACGACCGTCTGTACGCGGCATTAGGGATTCCCCTCAGAAACATCTAATATCTCTTATGTACACCCTTCTCAACTCGAACACAGACCTTCTAAAGGATAATACTAACATAAAATGGGAAAAGGAGCTTCAAATCTCTGTAACGTCTGACCAATGGACAACCATATTCAGGCGTATACATAAGGGCTCGTTAAATATTTTAACACAAGAAAACGGCTACAAGATTTACTCGAGGTGGTATAGAACCCCTTCTATTTTACATAAATTCAACCCAGACACATCTCCCTTGTGTTGGAGATGTACCAATGCACCGGGTACCTTAATACACATATGGTGGGAATGCTCCGCAATTACCAAATTCTGGAAGGAAGTCCATAGACTGATTACGCACATTACTACTTTTACACCTGACTTCACTCCAGAACAATACTTATTACTAGGGTTGTCCCGATACCGATACTAGTATCGGTATCGGGACCGATTCCGAGTTTTTTCGGCGGTACTCAGACGCCGATACCCCGCCCCGATACACAAATAGAATACTTGCCGTCCCCCCCCGCCGACCGCCGCAACCGAAGCCGTAATCCGCCGCCGCGATCTGCCGCCGTTACGCCGCATCCCCGCTACCGCCGACTGTGTAATACGGGCGGGAACATTACAGCTTTGAATCGCTGTAATGATTTGCGCATAGACACTCCCCCTTGCTCGGGTGAACTGTCCAATCCCGAGCAAGGGGGAGTGTCTATACGCAGCGCGGGGCCAATCATTACAGCGATTCAAAGCTGTAATGTTCCCGCCCGTATTACACAGTCGGCGGCAGCGGGGATGCAGGTAAGTGGAACATGGCTGCATGGGGGGAGACGCTGGATGGGGGGAGACGCTGGCTGGATGGGGGGAGACGCTGGATGGGGGGAGACGCTGGCTGGATGGGGGGAGACGCTGGCTGGATGGGGGAGACGCTGGCTGGATGGGGGGAGACGCTGGCTGGATGGGGGGAGACGCTGGCTGGATGGGGGCAGACGATGGCTGCATGGGGGGAGACGATGGCTGCATGGGGGCAGACGATGGCTGCATGGGGGGAGACGATGGCTGCATGGGGGGATACATGGCTGGATGGGGGGGAGACATGACTGCATGGGGGGGAGACATGAATGGATGGGGGGAGACATGGCTGCATGGGGGGGATACATGACTGCATGGGGGGATACATGACTGCATGGGGGGGATACATGGCTGCATGGGGGGAGACATGGCTGGATGGGGGGAGACATGAATGGATGGGGGGATACATGGCTGCATGGGGGGAGACATGGCTGGATGGGGGGAGACATGAATGGATGGGGGAGACATGAATGGATGGGGGGGATACATGGCTGGATGGGGGGGAGACATGGCTGGATGGGGGGGAGACATGGCTGGATGGGGGGGAGACATGGCTGGATGGGGGGAGACATGGCTGGATGGGGGGGAGACATGGCTGGATGGGGGGGAGACATGGCTGGATGGGGGGAGACATGGCTGCATGGGGGGGATACATGACTGCATGGGGGGATACATGACTGCATGGGGGGGATACATGGCTGCATGGGGGGAGACATGGCTGGATGGGGGGAGACATGAATGGATGGGGGGATACATGGCTGCATGGGGGGAGACATGGCTGGATGGGGGGAGACATGAATGGATGGGGGAGACATGAATGGATGGGGGGGATACATGGCTGGATGGGGGGGAGACATGGCTGGATGGGGGGGAGACATGGCTGGATGGGGGGAGACATGGCTGGATGGGGGGGGAGACATGGCTGGATGGGGGGGAGACATGGCTGGATGGGGGGAGACATGGCTGGATGGGGGGGAGACATGGCTGGATGGGGGGGGACGATGGCTGCATGGGGGGGAGACATGGCTGGATGGGGGGGGACGATGGCTGCATGGGGGGAGACGATGGCTGCATGGGGGGAGACGATGAATGGATGGGGGGGATACATGGCTGGATGGGGGGGATACATGGCTGGATGGGGGGGATACATGGCTGGATGGGGGGGAGACATGGCTGGATGGGGGGGAGACATGGCTGGATGGGGGGAGACATGGCTGGATGGGGGGGAGACATGGCTGGATGGGGGGGGGAGACATGGCTGGATGGGGGGAGACATGGCTGGATGGGGGGGAGACATGGCTGGATGGGGGGGGACGATGGCTGCATGGGGGGAGACGATGGCTGCATGGGGGGAGACGATGGCTGCATGGGGGGAGACGATGAATGGATGGGGGGGATACATGGCTGGATGGGGGGGGATACATGGCTGGATGGGGGGGATACATGGCTGGATGGGGGGGAGACATGGCTGGATGGGGGGGAGACATGGCTGGATGGGGGGATACATGGCTGCATCTGTGGGGGGACATGGCTGCATTTGGGGACACATTTAAAAAAAGTATCGGTATTCGGTATCGGCGACTACTTGAAAAAAAGTATCGGTACTTGTACTCAGTCCTAAAAAAGTGGTATTGGGACAACCCTACTTATTACACCTATCTAGCCTCTCTCATTCGACCTATAAACACACCATAATTATACACTTGATTAACGCAGCAAGACTATGTATCCCTATCAGATGGAAACAGACTCTCCCACCATCCATCCTAGATTGGTTACGCAGAGTTAACCACATTGCCAGCATGGAAGAACTAATATACCAATCTAGGGACTCATCTAAAGCCTACATTGATATGTGGTCTTGTTGGACGCACTTTACGAAGTCAGATGAATATCTTGAGTTAATGAAAACTTGACAGACCGATATGACACTGATGCTAACTTATACCTAAATGATATGTTTACTTCTTTCCTCTTGAAATATTGACCCAAACCGAATCTAAAGTACCAGTTATTAATTTTCTCTATCAATTGCACATCCTTCCCTAATCTATTCCTATCCCTTCCCCTTCATGATACATATTCATTGTTGAATACGACTGTGCTCATTGCAGACTACCTTCTGCATATCTTATTTGAAATTATATACTCTACTTTGTCGACGTTACTTGAGCACATATATTGTATATATTAACTTAATGAAACTGTTTGTGTACTTATATATTGAAAACCTAATAAACACATTTGAAAAAAAATGATTAAAAATAGATTAAATTCAATCATATAATGTGCCTACAGTTTCACTTTAGTTTTTAAACTGGTTTCATGTTTCTGTGAAGTAAAGAGACCCACATAACAAAAACAAACACATCCAGGGCAGTGTTTTGTTTTTAAAATGAATCTGATTGGTTCTGAGGAGTTCTAGACACACAGCTTGGACCACAGTGAAAAGCTGCCATAAGATTTTTCATAAGGAGCCAGACAAGCAGGAAGTGTGGAGAGATCAGAGCAGAATTACAGCTACTTCAAAGCAAAAACGAACAATGAGGACATGAAACCAGTACTGCAGTAAGGTAAAGGAAGCTATTTAGCTAAAAAAAAAATTCCTTTAGTGATCCTTTAAGACCCGGACCATTATGCAGGTAAAGGACCTGGCCAGTTTTTGCGATTCGTTCGGCACTGCGACGCTTTAACTGACAATTGCGCGTTCATGCGATATGGCTCCCAAACAAAATTGGCGTCCTTTTTCTCCCACAAATAGAGCTTTCTTTTGGTGGTATTTGATCACCTCTGCGTTTTTTATTTTTTGCGCTATAGACAAAAATAGAGCGAAAATTTAGAAAAAAATTCAATATTTTTTACTATAATAAATATCCCCCAAAAAAGATGTAAAAAAGCATAATTTTTTCTCAGTTTTGGCCGATACATATTCTTCTACCTATTTTTGTTAAAAAAAAAATCGCAATAAGTGTTAATCGATTGGTTTGCGCACAATTTATAGCGTTTATAACATAGGGGATAGTTTTATGGCATTTTTATTAATAATTTTAATTTTACAACTAATGGCGGCAATCAGCGATTTTTTTCGTGACTGCGACATTATGGCGGACACATTGGACAATTTTGACACATTTTTGGACCATTGTCATTTTCACAGCGAAAAAAGTGTTATAAAAATGCACTGATTACTGTGAAAATGACAATTGCAGTTTAGGAGTTAACCACTATGGGGTGCTGAAGGGGTTAAGTGTGACCTCATGTGTGTTTCTAACTGTAGGGGGGTGGGGATTGACGTGTGACGTCACTGATCGTCATTCCCTATATCAGGGAACAGACGATCAGTGACATTGCCACAGTTAAGAACGGGGAAGGTGTGTTTACACACACCTCTCCCCGTTCTTCAGCTCCTGTGACCGATTGCGGGACACCGGCGGCAATCTGGTCTGCGGGGTCCCGCGGGCGCGGTCACGGAGCTTCGGACCGGGTTGCGTGCGCGCGCGACCCACGGCTGGGCTCTTAAGGCCCCATTCACACCTAGGCGTTTTTACGCCTGAAGCGCACTGCTCACAAACGCCAGAGGGGAGAATTAACATTATTCCCTATGGTGACTGTTCACACCTGAACGCCTGAACGCCCAAACGCCTGTCGTGCGAAGCTCAAACAAGTCCCGGACCTTTTTTTGTCGCGCGAATCGAGCGACAGAGGCGTTTGAGCGTTTTTTTTTTCCCCATAGAAAGTAATGGGAAACGCGCGTATTGAGCGTATCGCGCGACAACAGGCGTTTGCTATGGGCGTTTCGTCGCTTTAATCAATAGAACTTGTCGCCCATGCAGAAGATTAAAAAAAATCTACCAACATAGCAACAAGTGATGAAAAGATGATAATTTTTCCTATTGGCTAAAATAAGAAACGCCGAAGTACAAAAACGTCGCACGACGCTGTATGCAAACGCGCAAATAAGCATGAATACGCGCGAAAAAAAACGCCCGAAAAAACGACCGAACGCCCTACGCTCAGGTGTGAATGCAGCCTAAAGGCAACATACCTGTACGTGCCTGTGCCCAGCCTTGCCATTCTACCGACGTATATCGGCGTCAGGCGGTCCTTAAGTGGTTAAATATTTAAATGAAGCATCCAGGTGGGTCCAATGGGAATGTTCTGGAGTTCTCTTGGGATGTGATAAAAGGGCTGTAGAGAGTCTCTTCTTCCTTTTGCAGTGGACAGGACTACGGTGGAAAGAGCTTCCTCCCCATCCCGTCACAAGCATTTTGTGTAGTTGGGTCCCCCGGGGGACTTATTTTTTTGTTTAATAAAGTTTAAGCTGCCCGAGTTCTGACAACTGGGTAAAGCCTGCTATGATGTTTTATTTCATCCAAATATTGGATTAGTATATTTTGTTGTTATGAAAGTTGAAAACCAATAAAGTGCCACGACCATTTTCTGGCAAAATACTGTGTTTGTGAGTTATTCCGCTATATGGTTGTATCAAGGGAATAAGGTAGTGGGCTGGTGTGCCCTGCGGTCCCATGTGCCCACGACTCGCTCTCAGTTACATGGACCATGAAGAATTAACACACCAAATATGATTGGTTAAACTCACAAATAAAAAATTGTATGATACTCGCGCCTTGGTAACACGGATTAAATATTTAGGCCACTGCTGTAAGTGCTATCCCCCTCAAAGGAATAGAGAAGTAATATAAATAGCTAAGTAGCACTTTCCTCGCCAGACCTAAAAGTAAATGAATCGCTGTGTGATATTCTGTGTCTGGACAAATATATTTTATGTGACCCTTTCTGTGCTAATGCAATCCATAAATGAATAAATTATTAACCACTTGCTTACTGGGCACATATACCCCCCTCCTGCCCAGGTGAAATTTCAGCTTTCGGCACTGCGTTGCTTTAACTAACAATTGCGCGGTCGTGCGACGTGGCTCCCAAACAAAATTGACGTCCTTTTTTCCCCACAAGTAGAGCTTTCTTTTGGTGGTATTTGATCGCCTGTGCGGTTTTTATTTTTTGCGCTTTAAACAAAAAAGTGCGACAATTTCGAAAAAAATACAACATTTTTTTTCTCAGTTTAGGCCGATATGTATTCTTCTACATATTTTTGGTAAAAAAAAAAAAAAATCGCAATAAGCGACTGGTTTGCGCAAAAGTTATAGCGCCTACAAAATAGGGGACAGAATTATTATTTTTTATTATTTTTTTTTTTTACTAGAAATGGCGGCGATCTGTGATTTTTATTGGGACTGCGACGTTATGGCGGACACATTTTTGGCGCCATTCACATTTATACTGCGATCAGTGCTATAAATATGCACTAATTACAGTATAAATGTGACTGGCATTGAAGGGGTTAACACTAGGGGGTGAGGAAGGGGTTAAATGTATTCCCTGCATTGTGTTCTAACTGTAGGTGGAGGGGGGGTGACCAATCTGTGTCCCTATGTACAAGAGACACAGATCGGTCTCCTCTCCAGAGACAGGACGCTGTCTCTGTGTAAAACGGCAATGAGAGATGATCTCATATGTTTACATATGAGATCATCTCTCATTGGCCGCACAGATCGCATCGCAAACGGCCACTCTGATTGGCCTTTCACGGCGATCTGTAATTGGCTGTGTCCAAGTTCCCCGCTGCGCGCTCTGGAGCATGCGCGGGGAACGCGCAAAGGGGCGGACGTCAATTGACGTCCAGTTGGATTTTCAGGTCCGTGCTGTAGCCGTGATTTGGCTATAGCGCGGGTCTGAAGTGGTTAAAGTAAAAATGGGTAAGTTAATCCTGTGATTATGTGACTGATAAAACCAATGATACTATTACACAAATTAAAGGAGTTGTAAAGGAAAACATTTTTTTGCCTAAAATTAATGTCTGCAAGGTAGACAGACAGAATAGTGTAATGATTCTGTTAAAAAACAAGTAAATACCTATTAAATTCCTTCATCTGTATCACCTCCGGTATTCTAGTTTCTGTTCTCTCATTCACTTCCTGGATTGCGGCGCTCGTTCATGTAAGAACTACATTTTTCAGTATGAATTGCGTCACGCCCAGTAATTCACACCTCCTTGAGGTCTCTAACACGTAGAGAGCGTCCTGCCACACAGATGTAGTTTCCAGGAGGGGGTGAGCACGTTACTGACCACCGCAGTAAAGCCTCCCTTCACGGTGGTGAGTAAAATCAGACAAGCAGGAAGTGAACAGAACAGAGAAGAAATAGAGCAACTTCTGAGCAAAAACGAACAATGAGGAAGTGAAAAGAGGAATGTCTGCAGGTAAAGGATGCTTATTATAAAAAAAAATGTTTCCTTTACAACCCCTTTAATAGTGAAAGAATAAATGAATTAAGAATAAATTAATTAATAAATAGTGACTAATGGATACAATAATAAAGTGACACGTGATGATACATGTGCAGACAATGGGCTAGATTCAGCTAGATCCGTGCATTTTTACGGCGGCGTAGCGTATCATATTTACGCTGCGCTGCTGTAAGTTAGAGAGGCAAGTGCTGTATTCACAAAGCACTTGCCTCCTAACTTACGGCGGCGTAGCGTAAATGGGGCCGGCGTAAGCGTGCCTAATTCAAATGAGGATGAGGGGGGCGTGTTTTATTTAAATTAATGGTGACCCCGCATATTTTACGTTTTTTACGAAAGGCGCATGCGCCGTTCGTGAAAGAATCCCAGTGCGCATGCTCAAAATTCCGCCGCAAATCGTCATTGCTTTTGACGTGAACGTAAATGATGTCCAGCCCTATTCGCGAACGACTTACGCAAACGACGTAAAAAATAAAAAATTCGAAGCGGGAACGACGTCCATACTTAACATTGGCTGCGTCTCATAATAGCAGGAGCAACCTTACGCCGAAAAAGCCTAACGTAAACGACGTAACAAAATTGCGCCGGGCGTACGTACGTTTGTGAATCGGCGTATCTAGGTCATTTGCATATTCTACGGCCGAAAACAACGGAAGCGCCCCTAGCGGCCAGCGTAAAATTGCACACAATTATACGCCGCCGTATTCAAGTTACGTCGGCGGAGGAAGCCTATTTTTTCAACGTATCTGCCTTTGAGAATCGGCGTAAAGATACGACGGCGCAGATTTGAAATTACGGCGGCGTATCTGGAGATACGCCACCGTATGTTGTTGCTGAATCTAGCTCAATGTCTATTTAAAGTGCTCTTGTGCTCTGAGCTCCAACAAGGACTTTATTCCACCCCTTGTGAGGCTGTATGGATAATGGTTCCACACTCACCAGATTAGTTGGACTCCTCTTCTTTATGGTCAGACGGAGTCAGCTGTGCTTTTAGGTCTCTTGTGGGGGACCTATCCCACCACGACATCCGCTGGGTATTCCCGCTGTAGTGGTTTGCCTCTTATTGCAGCGCTCCTGGAGCAAGGTGTGCATGGGCACGTAATGAGTAAGGGCTCTTTCACAAGGAGCGGCCCGTTTCTGGGTCCGCTCCGTGTGTCCGCCAAAGCTCAGCGGGGATCCCCGCTGAGCTGTCGGCGGATAGGGCGGTCCCCACACACAGTGCAGGGACCGCCCTGTCTCTGCTCCGCTGTCCCCTATGGGGGACCAGATGCAGACGGACCGTCTGTCCGTCTGCATCCGGTCCGTTCCGCCGAACGGAAGAAAAATAGGGTTTCTTCCGTTCGGAAAAGCGGATCCCGACTGACGCGGACGCTAGCTGATGCTCCATCCGCTAACGGACGCGTTCCCATAGGGATTCATTACAAGTCCGTTAACTGACTTGTAATGAGCGGACGAACGGTCCGCTAGTGTGAAAGGACCCTAAAGAGAGAACTCCTCATGGTGTAAGATACTAAAGATGTTTATTGAACATACGCATCTTACAACTCATTACATGCCTGCCCACCTTGGTCCAGGAGCGCTGCAATAAGAGGTAAACCACTGGCTATTGTGGTGGGATCGCCACAAACATCATTATTTCATTTTTACTGTCCAAGCTCCTTTGTTTACATTTTGCTGTCAGCTGGGAACTCCTGAGTGACTGGTTGTTAGTATGTTGGCGGGTGCTGGCTCCTTAACAACCAACATCCCTAAACAGAAAATCCCCTAGTCTCCTTTCTCTACAAAAAACACATGTAGTATTAAAAACACACCAGTATGCAGCTGCATTAGCAGTGCCGGCCCAAGACATTGTGCTGCCTGGGACCAAGAATGAAATGCTGCCCCCCCCCCCCCCCCCCCCGAAAAAAGATCACGCCAACCAAAAGGCCCCCACATTCATTATTTTATATCATGATAACTAAAGGGGACCCGTCATGGCTCTATACATGTATAAAGGAGTATAAAGAGGACCTGTCATTACTCTTTACATGTAAAGGAATATCAAGAGGACCTGTCATGGCTCTATAAATGTATATAGGACTATAAAGAGAACCTGTCATGGCTTTATACATGTATAAAGGAGTATAACGAGGGCCTGTCATGGCTCTATAAATGTATATAGGACTATAAAGAGTACTTGATATGGCTCTATACATGTATAAAGGAGTATAACGAGGGCCTGTCATGGCTCTATAGATGTATAAAGAGGACCTGTCATGGCTCTATACATGTATATAGAGGACCTGTCGAGACTCTTTACATGTAAAGGAATATAAAGAGGACCTGTCATGGCTCTATAAATGTATATAGGAGTATAAAGAGGGCCTGTCATGGCTCTATACATGTATAAAGGAGTACAACGAGGGCCTGTCATGGCTCTATAGATGTATAAAGAGGGCCTGCCATGGCTCTATACATGCATATAGGCGTATAAAAGGACCTGCCATGGCTCTATACATGTATCCAGGAGTATAAAGGGACCTGTGAATTGCCGGCGGCCACACTGTCTTTTGCGCAAACTAATCAATGTACGCTAATTGTGTTTTGTTTTTTTTTGGTACCAAAAATATGTAGAAGAATACATATTGGCCTAAACTGAAGAAAATTGTTTATTTTTCTAAATTTTGGGGATATTTATTATAGCAAAAAGTTAAAAAATATATATATTTATAGCACAAAAAATATGCTGCCCCCCTAAAAGTGCTGCCTGGTACCCATGGTACCACCCGGTCCCATCATAGGGCCGGCCCTGTGCATTAGTATGAACCAGGCCTTAATAATAAATGCACGTGATATACATACTGTAAGTGTTACTAATGCCATTGCCGTCTATACATTACTTTTGAAAGTGGCGAAAACAAAAATCAAGAAGGACTTGGGATTACTGGTCATCTGACAATTATGTAATAATAATCAGATTTTCCTGGGGCGGTATATAAAGAGAAAAAAAAATTATAACTATAGCCCTTGTGTAAATTACTTTAACCACTTGCCGACCGCCGCACAAGTTTTTACGTCGACAGAATGGCACGGCTGCGCAAATGGGCGTATATATACGTCCCCTTTCATTTGCCGCCGGCTGCATGCTTGCTACCCTGTTGCGAGCTCCGTGCCCGCGGGACCCTCGGACTTGATGTCCGCCGGTGTCCCAGGATCGGGTCACAGAGCTGAAGAATGGGTCAGTGTAAACAAGCATCTCCCCGTTCTTGCCAGTAACATGTCCCTGATCGTCTGTTCCCTGTCATCGGGAACAGCGATCAGTGATGTGTTACGGAAAGCCATGCCCCCTAACAGTTAGAATCACTCCCTAGGTCACACTTAACCCCTTCAGTGCCCCCTACAGGTTAACTCCTTCACTGCCAGTGTCATTTTATAGTAATCAGTGCATTTTTATAGCACTGATTGCTGTAAAAATGACAATGGTCCCAAAATGGTGTCAAAAGTGTCCGTGTGTCCGCCATAATGTCACAGTCACGATAAAAATCGCTGATTGCCGCCATTACTAGTAAAAAAAGATTATTATTAAAAATGCCATAAAACTATCCCCTATTTTGTAGACGCTATAACTTTTGTGCAAGCCAATTTTTACCAAAAATATGTAGAAGAATACGTATCGGCCTAAACTGAGGTAAAAAAATGTTTTTATATATTTTTGGGGGATATTTATTATAGCAATAAGTTAAAAATATTACATTTTTTTCAAAATTTTCACTCTATTTTTGTTTATAGCGCAAAAGGTGATCAAATACCACCAAAAGAAAGCTCTATTTGTGGGAAAAAAAGGACGTCAATTTTGTTTGGGAGCCATATTGCAAGACCGCGTGCTAAAGTGGATGTAAATCCACTCTCATCCTTTCTAAACTACTGCCATAGGGCCATATTCTGAGTAAAGTTACGATGGAGTAACTCAGGATACTCCATCGTAACTCCCTTTTTTGACCCGTGTATCTATGCTCCTGATTCTTAGAATCATTTTTGCATAGATACACTTAAGATCCGCCATCTGTAAGTCACTTACACTGGCGGATCTTAAATGCAATGACGCCGGCCGCCGCTAGATGGCATTTACATGAAGGAGTCATTTGCATATGCAAATGATCCTTCTACGCCGATTCACGAACGAGTTCGCGTCGCGTAACCGTCGCTAACGTCGTTTGCGTAAGCGGAAACTTACCCCTGCTATATGAGGGGTAAGTTTCCGCAAGTCTCGCGTAGGCCATGTTACGGATGGCGTCGGGTCCCCGTCGTGTTTTTTCGTCGGATACGTCGTTTACGTAAGTCGTTCTTGCATACGACTTTACGTCAATGACGCACACGTCAGCGTCATTGACGTTTTCCGCCGAGAACTGGAGCATACGCACTGGGCTTTTTCCCTATCTATCCATTAAAATGCATGTGCCTCCACTGTGGGGACACTCATTGTTTAGTGTTAGGACCACAGATATTACAGGGTGCCTTGGCGCGGCTCTGTGGCTCACGCATGCGTTTGCAAATGCGTGCGGACTAGACCCCTGTTTTTAACGCATAGTGTTAGACAGGTTAATTGGTTGTCTGCTAGCTGGTCGGTAAGTAGGCTTGGTTTTTCCCTGGGCATTCCCCAGGTTTTTGTTGTTTTTTGCAGCCCGGCGCATGCCCAGTTCTTTTGTATCGGGGGCGCGCTTCATTTGAATAGAAGCCGCCCCCTTGGAGATCCGCCAGGCTACGCCGGGACACTTACACTCCGCTGTCCCAACTTATGGAGCAAGTGGTTGGGGAATACAACACCTGCTCCAGTAAGTTGGGACAGCGGAGTGTAAGTGCCCTAAGCGCAGCAGGCGGAGATTTACTCAGAATATGGCCCTATGTGCTGATCTATAAGGATATAGATGCCTCCTGCATGTATCCTTACCTGTCAAATGTCTCCCCTCTGTCTGTTATCAGACACGAAAAACTGCAGATTCTGTGGGTGGGTCTGTTGTCTGGACAAGGGTGGGCTACTAAATTAAAGTGGAAGTCAATGAACATGCTTCTTTCCTTACTAATGCACAATGCTTTTTTAATTTGTCACTCTGAATTGAGCATTCTTGATATATCAGGCACTAAAAGCAGAACTCTAGGAACTTAATGCTATAACAATATCAAAAGTCCTTCAAAAGAGGGAGCTTTATTTCCCCAAACCACAATGAATATTGGATATTGTGGCAAGGTCTTGGTAGCTAGTGTTCGTTTAAAGTCCTCAAGATGGCTGAGCAGATCAAACAGGGCAGGAACAGCCAGGTGACATGGATATGGTGTCACAATGGAGGTTTTTTAGTGTGTTCTGTAAAAGGGCAGCAGTATGTCATGCAATGATGTGAGCTTTTGCCATTCACTAGGGAGCAAGCTGCCCGATCCCATATTGTTTGCGATTTGGCAGACCGACTCTTTCAGTTTGAGGAGTCTTGCGATCATGTTGAATGTACTTGACCGGCGTGTGAGGCAGTCATTTAAAAGAATAAGGCCACAATTCTCCAATAGCTTCTGTGTTGCAATTGAAGACTTGCAGAAGAGGTTTGCTATTGATCTTGCTTTATCCAGTAAGAGCTGGGTGGTACTTCTGCTGCTGCTGTGGTTTGTTTAAATGCTGCCACCATATTGCTCCCGCATTCTGTTATCACTGTACGGATCTCCCTCTTTGGCATGTCCCACTCTTGCAAGCATTTCTCCACACATGAATTGATTGACTGTGCACTGTGTGGGTGCTACTTGTTCAAGGGCCAACAATATTAGCCAGATTCAGGTACGGCGGCGCATCTTTCCGGCGGCGTAGCGTATCGTATTTAGGCTACGCCATCGTAAGTAAGTGAGGCAAGTGCTGTATTCACAAAGCACTTGCCTCCTAAGTTACGGCGGCGTAGCGTCAATAGGCCGGCGTAAGCGCGCTTAATTCAAATGAGGATGAGGGGGGCGTGTTTTATTTAAATTACTCGCCGTAATTTTTTAATTAAATGCGCCGTCCGTGTACATATCCCAGTGTGCATTGCTCCAAAGTACGCCGCAAGGACGTATTGGTTTCGACGTGAACGTAAATTACGTCCAGCCCCATTCATGGGCGACTTACGCAAACAACGTAAAAATTTTCAAATTTCGACGCGGGAACGACGGCCATACTTAACATTGACTAGGCCAGCTAGGGGGCAGCTTTATCTTTACGCGGCGTACCTCTTACGGAAATGGCGTATCTTTACTGCGACGGGCGCACGTACGTTCGTGAATCGGAGTATCTAGTCATTTGCATATTCTACGCCAAACTCAACAGAAGCGCCACCTAGCGGCCAGCGTAAATATTGCACCCTAAGATACGACGGCGCCGTCGTATCTTAGATAGGTTTAAGTGTATCTCAGTTTGAGCATACACTTAAACTTACGATGGCTTAGATTCGGAGTTACGACGGCGTATCTACTGATACGCCGGCGTAAAGCTACCTGAATCTGGCTATATGTGTTCAGGTTTATGTTGTTCAACACAAAAGTAGCATGCACTTATATGAAGCTGAGATTCCTTTTTTGGTCCACAAATCAGTGCAAATAGATACTCTCCGAGCAGCAGCCAGTCTCTTTTTGAATTTTTGTTTTTCATCTTTATACTGTTTGTCGATCAGATTGCTTATTTTAGTTTTCTTTGGAACAGTCAGCTTCCTATCTACTGTCTCCATCATGCTAACAAAGTACTCATCTTCAATCGTTCTGACTGGTAATCTGGTGCGCCCAATCCATCTTGCTATGGCCTCCTCCATGTTGTTCCTTATGCCGCGTACACACGATCATTTTTCAGCATGAAAAAAACGTAGTTTTTAAAAAATGTCATTTAAAATGATCATGTGTGGGCTTCACATCATTTTTCAGGTTCTGAAAAACGACAATTTTTTTTTTGAACATGCTGCATTTTTTAACGTCGTTTTAAACTATGTAGTTTTTCAGGTTGTAAAAAGTTATCGTGTGTGGGCTAAAACGACGTTAAAAACCTGTGCATGCTCAGAAGCAAGTTATGAGACGGGAGCGCTCGTTCTGGTAAAACTAGCATTCATAATGGAGTAAGCACATTCATCACGCTGTAACAGACAGAAAAGCGCAAATCGTCTTTTACTAACATGGAATCAGCTAAAGCAGCCCCAAGGCGAATGGAACTTCCCCTTTATAGTGCCGTTGTACGTGTTGTATGTCACCACGCTTTGCTAGAGCATTTTTTTTAAACGATGGTGTGTGGGCAACTTCGTTTTAATGATGAAGTTGGAAAAACAACGTTTTTTCTACATGCTTAAAAACATCGTTTTTTTTTTCATGCCGAAAAATTATTGTGTGTACGCGGCATTAGAGTCAATTTTGCATTTTGAGGCACCTCAAAGAGCAGTGCAAATAGTTTGCTGTAGTGGCGCACTGGTTTAACTTGATCCATCATTTGAAGTTTTCTGTATCTGTGGGGTTGAATTAGGGGGGAAAATGAAAGTTATTCTGATTTTACGGTCTCTCTCACCCCACACAGTCAGCTCCAAGTTGTCTTTCTATAATAAACTACATGTATGGCCCTTCACAGGGCCAGCCTTAGGCCTTTAGGTGCCTTTACTGTGCCGTGCCAAAATTGATAGTGCCCCAGCCCCTCCAAGTGACCACTGACCACATCCTTCTACATATATTTTGGTGAGATACCGTACTTAATTTCGGGGGAAAGCAGCAGCTGATGGATATTATGAAATCAAATCACTCACTCCCATTAAAATTCAGTGACTAAAGTGCACAACATAGACAGACAAACAGCTATTACTTCAGAATAACAAAAGGTATGAAATCTGACTGCAAGAAAGGTTGCAATGTACATAAGACTATTACCAACAGTTGAGTTCGCAAATGACGCTTAAAGTTTGTTGTATTTTTACCAGCGAGTATCGCTCCACATGGTTTGCAAAGGGTCTTGTCCTTAAGATCAAATGTAAAATACATCAATAGAGCTTCTCTTCTCTTTCTACCAGTGACAGTCACAGAAGCCGACATTTCAGGTATACTTTGGACGTGGACGGTGAGAAGGAAGCCTGTAATCACAGTGTTCTGGACGGTGGTCTGAGTAGGCCTGTAATGCTTTACAGTGATGGATGGTGGTCTGAGGGATGGACTTTAATCCACAGTGCCCTGGATGCCACTGCCAGTGGTCAGAGGAGGCCTGTAATGCACAAAAGAGGGGTAGAGAAAGAAAGCGCCACCTAAGTGCAGTATTAAAGAGGTTCTTTTAATGACACATTGTACAAAACACACTTACAAGAAGGTAAGGAAAGAAGGCTCATCTGTAACATCCTGTAGTCCTCGTCCCGGATCCATGGGCTGCTTAGAAGTGAAGAAAGCAGAATGTGTGGAGTCTTCAGGCCTGTCCTGTGGCCATCAGGATGAGGCCTGTTCCAGCCTCACAGGTCACGTGACAGGTCACATGATTACTTCCGAGGAACACTTCCAGGAGGAGGGTCAGACAGGGAGAACAAAGGCTGATTGGCACAATCATGGAAGTAATCACGTGGCCTGTCACGTGACCTGTGAGGCTGGAACAGGCCTCATCCTGATGGCCACAGGACAGGCCTGAAGACTCCACACATTCTGCTTTCTTCACTTCTAAGCAGCCCATGGATCCGGGACGAGGACTACAGGATGTTACAGATGAGCCTTCTTTCCTTACCTTCTTGTAAGTGTGTTTTGTACAATTTGTCATTAAAAGAACCTCTTTAATACTGCACTTAGGTGGCCCTTCGTTTCTCTACCCCTCTTTTGTTTACCACAGAGTCAGCTCTCTGAGGACAGCAGCCGCCATTGAACAGCCAAATCACCTGCATTTTTAACCATTGAACTGCCTGTTACTATTATTTCCAATGGACTAATCACCATACCCCTACCCATACATGTACTTTGTATCTGCGCTGACAGTTACCTCTCCTATTGTAATGCACAGTTGCACTGTTGCACAGTGTGCTCTGGACAAATGGTGGTCTGAGGGAAAGGGAGACCTCGGGCCTGTTGTAATGTACCACAATTACTGTACAGTCAATCATACAGTGTACATTCACACAGACTGCTCTGGGCAAGTGGCGCGGCGTCAGGAGGAGTTGGGAGTCTTAGGACTCGGAGTTGGGAGGCCTCAGCCTGGCTGGCCTGTAATGTACAGTGCTGCTCTCACACTCTCTGGCACTCTCGTCACAGTGGCACGGTGCTTGCTGGGAGCAAATTGCGGTAGAAGGTAGAGCTCTGTTTTATTTTCGTCACTGTAAAAATGCCGCTGACGAAATCTTTGGCAAAAACATTTTCGATAATGAAATTAACACTGCTGGTTGACCTGTTTCGAAGGAGACGCCTTCTTCCTCAGAGCCCCTGACATAGGTTAACTGTAGTTACTGGGAGTTTCTTTGCTGGAAGACTACACATACAAAGGTTTGCCAGGGCTAGATTGTTCCTAATTGAAACACTGAGCCTGGTTGTAGGATTATAGTAAAGGCATAATCTCTCACTTTTTTAACAACATTCCAGCATGTGTACTGGAATGGCTTATCTCAATATCCACAGAAGTAAATAAGTTAAGGATATGCAATAAGCTTTTCTAAATTCCTTCTAATGTATACAGCCAGGGCCGCTGATAGGGGGGGACCACCAGCCCTCCTGTAGGGGGCCCGGGCAAACAGGGGGGCCCGGACAGCAGAAGGAATCATTGTGGTCGGATGGAGGGGCAATTACAGAATTACTTCACCCTTCCCGTTCTGCCTGCTTCTGATCCCCCTCTGTGTCCCATGTCACAGTGCTGCCACCCACGGCACTGCTGGCTTACCTGTCTTATAAAAAAATTACAAATTGTAAAATAAGATACATTTTAATAAATTTTAACATTCTTTAAAAAAATTATATTAACAAAAAAGTTTAAAGATTTTTCAAAACTTTAAAAAAGGGCTAATTCACACAGGTTTGTGTCCACTAATAATGATTTTAGTGTATTTGTTTGTGAACATATTGTTTTGATATATTGGGGGGGCCCTGTATACAGCAGACCTTAAAGTGACTTATTTTCTCTGAACAGAACTGGAGTCTTTCCGTCATTGATCAAGATGAGTTTATGCTCAGTTGGCCATGATGATTGAAACGACTTGGCACAGGTAAATATTACCACTGTGATGTCAGCACACAAAATATGTGTGACCCACTTTAATCTTGTATCTGGGTAGGGATGCTACACCCTCAGTTGCAGATTCACCATCTTCAACAGGAAATGCCCTGACAGCCAAACTGGATCAGTGTTTCACCATGTCCTGTATATGATAGAACAACATAATTAAGAATACCACAAGACACAAATCTGGAGGATAATTGGTCTCCATATTTCAAAGTAACCACAAGACTGACCACAATAATGGATAGTACCTACTAACTGTTGTTTCAAACCCTTTTTTGTACTCTAAGCAATGTTTTCGTTAAACTGGATACCCTGCTGATAATCTACATTAAAATGACTTGTGACTTGAAATGTAGGGTCAACAATATTTAACAGTGTGTGCAGTATGTGAAATGTGAAAGGTTTAGGTTGATGCAATCCTCATGGAGAGGATTTAGCTTCGCAGCCAAGTTCTAATCCCCTGAGATACCACATGTCTGAGTATTTTTTATGTCCACATTTTTTCTAAAGTTTAGAAGGCTAAAGCCTACAGGAAATGTTAGTGCGATGAAGGTTATTAATCACATTTCTTATAAAGATATTATACACTTACTTTTATGGCTGCACAAAGCAAAGCGGAATATAAACACTTTTAACTATATAAAAATATTAAAAGCAGACGCGTGTGTTTTTGAAGTTCCAGTGAGTGTTTGCAATCTCATATACTGACTTCTGGTTTATTATTTTCTACTGAACCCAGCCCATATTCGTTAATGCTTGTATGTGTATATATGAGATTTAAATGAAAATAATGTTATACAATAATTTAAAGTAGCCAGTTCTTCAAAGCGAAACATTTTTTTTTTTTTTAATTTGGGCTTGTTCACACGGACGGCAGTCCTGGCCGCCCCCTTTTCATAGGGTGATTGACAGGCAACTGGGAGGCAATATGTCACCTCCTCACTGCCTCTTCTAACCCTGAAAAGCCCACACTGCAAGAGTGTGCATTACACATATTTGCAGGGAGGTTGTGCCGTGGCCCCATTCATCTGAATAGGTTACATTTGGCCAAATGCTACAGAGGGTATAATTTCTGCCATTTATTTTTAGGTTGGCTGTCGAAAAGCCCCCTGGCCACCTGTGTGAACGGGACAATATATATATATATATATATATATATATATATATATATATATAATAGTATGTATATATATATATATATAGATATAGATATAAATAGAGATATATATCTATATATACACAGGTTTAAAGTTCAAAATTTTGAGAGTGAAGTAAGACCAAGAAACCAAAGCTAAACAACAGGGTCCTTGGACATAGGAAGGAAGCATTAAAGGAAATGAATCACTAGAGGGCAGAGGTATAGCTGTTATAGCTTTCACACAGGTGTTGATAAATGATGGTTGAGTTACATTTTTAATGCTTCCCAAACGCCTATTAATGCCACTCAAAATTGTTACAATAGGGAGTGGATAGGGGTGTTTACACTGCTGCGTTAGTGTTGCTTCACGTTGCTGTGAGGCAAAAATAATGCTGCCTGCAGACTTTGGCAGGTGTTGACACTGCCTCCATTATATTCTACTGAAACACACCACAACCGCATCTTAAACGCACTGTAAACGTACCTATGGCATTTACAGTGTGTTTACGGTTCTGTTGTAAAGTGTCAAAAGTGATAATTTTCCATTTTAACCTTGTAGAAAAAAAAACACACGGGGCATTTGCGATGCAACATGACCGCCTGTACAAAACATCCTAAGTGCTCATTAACACTATAGGTGTGTTAATCCGCTTTTAGGCTGCTTTGAAATCTAACCTAAGAGAAGAGTGAAAGAGCCCTAAGAAAGGTGTGTTATAAAGGACTGACGCATAGCCTACCAATAGAAGTCCAAATATGTCCCAGACACAATGTGGACAACAACTAACCAGACAGAAGTTTCTGACAATATATACTAACCTTTAGCTAACTGCTGAGTTCATATAAAAGATCAATGTATGCTCTCATATGTTTATTGCTTTGCACCACTGGCACTAGCCTAGCTAAAGGAAAGAACCACAACTGATCAACTTCCTGGGATTAGCACAGTAGTAGGGGAGGATCTACAGTTTTAGATTGCTGCCCTAACTTTAACCAGCTGGACTGGCCAATGTTCTCTTATGTTTACAGGCACAATAACTTTAATCCAGTTTATCCTATCACTTTGTTAATGACGACACCCCACACCCCTGCCAAGCAGCATGGGCTCACCTAAAGCACAGAGGTAAAAATTTAGTTTTTGCCAAGGAGTGATTAGTTAGTGACTCTAGTGGCCCCTGGGCCAAACAAAACCAAAGAAATTTCCAAGCTTAACTTATTAACCAGCCTGTGATCAACCAAACTGACCTGTCTAGAAATATGTGTTAAAAACACAGGTTTAGTTATATATACATATAAATACATGCGTAAGCTACATGCCCTGTCAAGGCACCCCATTTTCTGTAGTCCTAACTCTATCGTCTTTGAGTTTCCACAGTGGAAGCAAATACATTTTAATGGATGGGCAGAGGGCAGGTGAGCCTGGAAGGAGCCCACCCCTCATTAAAGGCACATGGGTGCACTGAACACCCAGCACATAGCACTATGGCAGCCAAGGTGTCAGTGTGTTGCCTGAACAATATAATAAAGATAAAAACAAGTGGCCACTGCCCCCACCCTGGGCTACTTTGTTGCAAGCTGACACCAAGTTGTAGCCCTCAGGATTGCCACACCAAAGGGTCACAGGAACAGGATGGCTATGCTGCATGAATGAATGAATGACTTATATAGCGCTACACATGCGAACTGAATGGCCTCTAGGTGCTTTTTGCAGCCAGTGTCTTCCTGGCTGCAAAAAGTGACTTACCATGTAGGATCTGGACACACTTGGGACACACACATATATACTGGGCCAATTTGGACAGGATCTAATTAACCTACCAGCATGTCTTTGGAGTAGGGACAGGGTGCAAAGACAGGGTGCAAATAACATCATGTCAGAGTTCGGGCTGAGGTCATAGGTAGGCATCAGGCAAGAGAGTAGTTGGTATACTATACAGCCATAAGTCAAGGCAAGCGACAGGCAAGAGAGTAACAGGAATAAACAGAGTGGGCAACCTGGGAAGAAAACGTGAGCAGGCAATATATAGGCTAGCTACAAGCATAAATACCTTCTTGGCCTGTGAGCATGCCCAGCAACACAGCCGGTCAAGGCCACGATCTGCTGCATGCATGTGCAAAATACACTGCAAGTGGACAGGAAGGTCCATGTTCCTTGATGTACATACACAGATCATGGATAACTGTAACACCACTCCTATTGTCCTAGTAACTAAGCTGCTATAAAGGCTATATGATATCTGCTCTAGGCTCTCTCTAGCTCACAGCCCAGATACAGCTTTGGTAGCAATGTTACCCGCCACCAGTAGGTTAAGTTCTGTTTAGAGACAGAGGGCCATATTCTGAGTAAATCTCCGCTAGCTTCGCTTAGGGCACTTACACTCCGCTGTCCCAACTTACTGGAGCAGGTGTTGTATTCCCCAACCACTTGCTCCATAAGTTGGGACAGCGGAGTGTAAGTGTCCCGGCGTAGCCTGGCGGATCTCCAAGGGGGCGGCTTCTATTCAAATGAAGCGCGCCCCCGATACAAAAGAACTGGGCATGCGCCGGGCTGCAAAAAGCCCAGTGCGCATGCTCCAGTTCTCGGCGGAAAACGTCAATGACGCCGACGTGTGCGTCATTGACGTAAAGTCGTATTCAAGAACGACTTACGTAAACGACGTATCCGACGAAAAAACACGACGGGGACCCGACGCCATCCGTAACATGGCCTACGCGAGACTTGCGGAAACTTACCCCTCATATAGCAGGGGTAAGTTTCCGCTTACGCAAACGACGTTAGCGACGGTTACGCGACGCGAACTCGTTCGTGAATCGGCGTAGAAGGATCATTTGCATACGCAAATGACTCCTTCACTTAAATGCCATCTAGCGGCGGCCGGCGTCATTGCATTTAAGATCCGCCAGTGTAAGTGACTTACAGATGGCGGATCTTAAGTGTATCTATGCAAAACTGATTCTGAGAATCAGGAGCATAGATACACGGGTCAAAAAAGGGAGTTACGATGGAGTATCCTGAGTTACTCCATCGTAACTTTACTCAGAATATGGCCCAGAGCCACTGACTGGCTAATCTAAAAATACTGTTGTCAAGAATAAGAAAAAAGTGTATGTGCTAGCCCCTCGATTTATCTTGATATCAGGCCAATCGAAAACATTAATAACTTAACAGTATTGACAGGTTCACTTAAAATGAAGTCAGTGGCGCTGTTTACGTGGTTTTCTTTCAGTAGAATTCAATGACTTTTACATATTGCACATCTGCAGAAACATATTTTTAATTTTCTTTATAAATCTGCATAATTGTATACAAGTATTTACATTTTCTTACCAACTGTATTAATATAACATTTTTCATCAGCCACTTTAGCAGCCAGTCCAGGAATAAGATTTCTGGACAGTGGAACATTGTAATTCAGAAGAAGAAGAAGGGTTTCCACATTCCTCTCTAAAAGAAATTATAGCCTAGCTGCTAAATATTATGACCTTTCCCTGAAACCATTGGCAGATATGTGCTGCTGGAGCTTCAGTTTTGTGGTTCACTTAATCTAACCTTATTTATAAGTCGGTTTTCCTACAGCGCAAAACATATAATTATATCTCTTTACATCTTATAAAATGCTGTTTATTTCAATTAATTTCTCTGTTATGAGGTCTTAAAGTTGGCACTTTGGGCCAGATTCACGTAGATTCCGGCGTAGCGTAGCGTAAGCTATTTACACTACGCCGCCGCAACTTAGTGGAGCAAGTGCCGTATTCTCAAAGCACTTGTATTTAAATTAAGCGCGCCCCCGTGCCGAACGAACTGCGCATGCGCCGGCCTTAAACGTAGCCCAGTGCGCATGCTCCCTAGTACGCCGCAAATACATTGGTTTCGACGTGAACGTAATTAACGCACAGCCCTATTTGCGACGAGTTACGTAAACAACGTAAACGACGGAAAAACCCGACGCTGTCCCGACAGCCATACTTAACATGGCATATGGCGGACCGACGTAAGGTTACCCCTCATATAGCAGGGGTAACCTTACGCTTACGGAAACCACGTAAATTACGGCAAAGCGGCGCAAAAACGTTTGGGAATCGGCGTATTGGCTCATTTGCATATGCGACGCTGAAATCGACGTAAAAGCCACCTAGCGGCCAGCGTAGTATTGCATTTAGGATCCGACGGTGTAAGTGACTTACACCAGTCGGATCCTAGCCTAATTCTGGCGTATCTTGTTTTGAGAATACAAAACAATGATACGCCGGCGGGATTTTTGAATTACGCCGGTGTATCTGTAGATACACCGGCGTAATTCTTTTGAGAATCTGGCCCTTTGTCTCCAAAGCAGTCACAGTTGCCAGGTACTGTATAATAAATTATTATGAGTAAGGGGACAAAAGTAAAGTTTACTTTACATGTTTGGGTGACCCTTGAAGAAATTGGCCTTTTGTTTTATGGAAAAATGGGTTATGCTGCTACCCTGCCTCATAGTATCAAGACTGCTAACACGTTGGAGAGGAAGTTTTATTTGCAATAAATAGTATTTCGGCTAAATTCATTTTTGTATGAAAGCCCTGTACACACGGCCGGGAATCTGTCAGGAAAAAAACTTCAGACGGCCATTCAAAAGAACCGCCGTTCTTTTGAATGGCAAGAACGCGGTGACGTCATCGACTACTGCGAGTCGGAGCTCGTCACATTCGATGCCGTCGCCGCCATCTTGCTACACCCCACACTATGCCTTGTATGCTAACGCGCATGCGTTGAAGACTTATGGAGCATGCACGGGTTTACCTTCGGACAGGTAAGCATACAAACGACCGGTTTCCTTGGCAGGAAACACTCTGCCGGGAATCCCGACGAGAAAATAGAGAGCCAGGTTCTCTATTTTCCCGTCGGGATTCCCGGCTGTTTTCCTGATGGAAAAACTGCTAGGGAGCATACATACAGCTGGGATTCACGGGCAAATGCTTTCCTGCCAGTTTTCCTGCCGGGAAAACCGGTCGTGTGTATGAGGCCTCGTACACACGACAGAGTTTCTCGGCAGAATTCGGCGAGAAACTCGGTCAGAGCCGGATTCTGCCGAGAAACTCTGTCGTGTGCACACTTTCGGCCCGATGGAGCCGCCGAGGAACTCGTCGAGAAAATAGAGAACATGTTCTCTATTTTCTCGTTGTTCTATGGGAGCTCTCGGCCCGCCGAGCTCCTCGGCGGCTTCAGGGCTGAACTGGCCGAGGAACTTGATGTGTTTGGCACGTCGAGTTCCTCGGCCGTGTGTACGAGGCCCGAGGCTTGATTGTGATTTCTGTAGGCCCCACTGGACTGTGGTCAGTTAGCCACTGTACAACAGGTTGTGTTCTTCAAACACAGTGTATTTTATCTGCCACGTGCTGTTGAACTTGCTCCAGCAGTGCATGCTAGAGAGTAATCATTCTGTGTTATGAGTGTTTGCAATCAGTTGGCCTGAGAAACCTGCTGATGCATGCTTGGAGAACTGCTATCTGGTGCACTTTATATTCTGCCTCTTCCCTTCTTGGGCTTTTGCCCTGTGAAGATGTCATCCTGGAGGTCTTGGTCTTGGGCAGATGGAAGGAAAGGTACAGTTTCTCTACTGGGAGAAACCCCTAATAGTGTTAACAAGAGTTTAGAGTAGGGTTGCCACCTGTCCAGGATTCACCCAGACAGTTTGGGTTTGGAATCATGTGTCTGGGTTTCAGACTGCCTGAAACCTGGACACATTATTCAGACTGGACTATGGCTTCCCAGAAGGGTTGTTGGCTGCAGTTGTCTAAGCTGAGAGTGTCTGTTACATTCTCTTTCATGCTGCCCAACAGCAGCACTAACAATTGCTAACAATATGTAAAATCCGATGGAATTCATCAGAATTTCCAATGGAATTACTCCGATAGGGCATACACAAGGTCGGAATTTCCAATGGAAAAAGTCCGTCTGACTTTTTGCATCGGAAATTCCGATCGTGTGTACGTCCCATAAGTGTCCAGCCAGCACAGTCTGTGAATTTAAAGTACAAGGTGAGACTCTGAGAAAGATCTAGTGGGGATTAAGGCCTCTTTCCCATATTGCCCTTTGCAATCAGCTAGTTTTCAATTTAAAAATCTACTAAAGTGACTGGCTCCCATTTCTGTACATTCTGAGCAAAGAACCACACCTAAGATGAATGTTCTTGGAACCTATTGGACAAGTAGTGGGCTTAGAATACAGACAAGACTCACTGATGAGTTGAGGATTAACATTTAGTGATATCTGTTAAATGCTCCACCCTAGCATTACACATGGTTCAGCGAACAGGTCTTTCTAAGCTGACCAATTGTTTTTTACCTGTTAGCTTGAGACGTCTGCTGCTAGCCATAGACAAGAGAAATGTCTGATTCTCCTGTAATTGGGCAGACAGCGATCCTCTAATGTCTTTAGCTAGCTTAAAGCACTTATAAAGGATATGTATTTTTTTTTTATAATATTAAACAAGTTATATTTACCTACTCTGTGTAATACAACCTCATTTTCTGGGGTCCCCCTCTCTATGTGCCACCATAGGAAGTCACTTTCTATGGTGACACACCTGTGTGGGCTCACTCCCAATCCATCCCCTGGCTCCCACTGTCACTTTTCTGTCCTTTAAGGTGTAGTGGCGGCTGGTGCTCAAAATTTTTTGGGGGAGCGCAAACAAAAAAAAAAAAAGAAAAAAATTGCAGCCTCACTGTGCCCATTAAATGCAGCCACTGTGCCATCAATTGTCACCACTGTGCCATGCCATCAAACGCAGCCACTGTGCCATCAATTGTCACCACTGTGCCAAGCCATCAAATGCAGTCACTGTGCCATGCCATCAAACGCAGCCACTGTGGCATCAATTGTCACCACTGTGCCATGCCATCAAACGCAGCCACTGTGCCATCAATTGTCACCACTGTGCCAAGCCATCAAATGCAGTCACTGTGCCATGCCATCAAACGCAGCCACTGTGGCATCAATTGTCACCACTGTGCCATGCCATCAAACGCAGCCACTGTGCCATCAATTGTCACCACTGTGCCATGCCATCAAACGCAGCCACTGTGCCATCAATTGTCACCACTGTGCCATGCCATCAAACGCAGTCACTGTGCCATGCCATCAAACGCAGCCACTGTGCCATGACATCAAACGCAGTCACTGTGCCATGCCATCAAACGCAGTCACTGTGCCATGCCATCAAACGCAGTCACTGTGCCATGCCATCAAACGCAGCCACTGTTTCATGCAATCAAACGCAGCCACTGTGCCCCTTAATTGTCGCCACTGTGCCAATTGAGACGTCTGCTGCTAACCATAGACAAGAGAAATGTCTGATTCTGGACTGACTTTTATTTGCTAAATTTTACTACAATAACGGTGTTGCATCAGAGTGCGGCCGTCCAGGTCTATTCTTTTGTCTCCTAAAAGATTATATTGGTTAGAAGACTGGAGTGTGGCTTTTTATGAATCTTGGGCTTACTAATGTAGCAAAATGAGCATTATAATGCCAATTTCTATGAATTTGAACCGAGCCATAGTAAAATGACGTCGGTGGGGACCTCTCGTCCTTCAGACTGGACGTCATATGACGTCCTGTCTTTTCCGGCCCGCTAGGGAGCGCGCGCGCACCCCCGCCGCATTGCTCGGGACCCGGTGCGCGTGCCCGGCGGCCGCGATGTCCGCCAGGCACCCTCGATTACCTGCAATCACGGCAGGACCATGGATCCATGTCCTGTCAGCGGTGAGGAGACTGATGTGTGTTCCCAGTACAGAGGAACACACATTGATCTCCTCCCCTTGTGAGTCCCCCCCCCTAGCAGTTAAAACACACTTTAGGGAACATATTTAACCCCTTCCTTTCCCCCTACTGTTAACCCCTTCTCTGCCAGTCACATTTACACAGTAATCAGTGCAGTTTTATTGCACTAATCGCTGTGTAAATGTGAATGGCCCCAAAAATGTGTCAAAAGTGTCCGATATGTCCGCCGCAATGTCACGGTCACAATAAAAAAAAAAAACGGAGATCGCTGCCATTACTAGTAAAAAAAAAAAAGAAAAAATGCCATAATTCTATTTCCTATTTTGTAGACGCTAGAACTTTTGCGCAAACCAATCAAATACGCTTATTGCGTTTGTTTTTTTACCAAAAATATGTAGAAGAATACGTATCGGGCTAAACTGATCAATTTTTAAATTATGATATTTATTAAATCAAAAAATAAGAGAATTTGTGTGTTTTTTTCAAAATTGACGCTCTTCTTTTGTTTATAGCGCAAAAAATAAAAACCGCAGAGGTGATCAAATACCACAAAAAACAAGCTCTATTTGTGAGAAAAAAAGGACGCCAATTTTGTTTGGGAGCCACGTCGCACGACCGCGCAATTGTCATTCAAAGTGCGTCAGCGCTGAAAACTAAAAATTGGTCTGGGCAGGAAGGGGGTGAAAATGCCCTGTATGGAAGTGGTTAAACATTATTACTGTGCCTTAAAAATATTGTATACCAATGCATGTTTATAACACTCAAAGTAGAAAGACGTTCTGGGCAATTGCAACTTTTGTATCCATGTAGTTTGTAGTATTTTTCTGACTTTCTGTTTAGAAGTGTTTTGGGTGTTCCAAAACAATGAAATAAGCGTATGTACTGTATGTGCATTCTTTTTCTCCCAGCAGCATGGGAAAATAGCACTTATCCTGTCTGAGTCGGAATTGTACAGCAGTGCAGCTAACCCCTATGTCTGAATTCCCATTGTTTTAGCGTGGTCCAGCACCTTCTTATCTGTCATCCAGCATAGTCTGTTTCCTGCTTCATCAAATGACAAAGTGTCTCTGTTTCCCTGTACTAGCGGAAAATCACACTGAAGGCCAACCTGACCACGTGCTGCCATCTGGCTGCAGGATATTTTGTAGTGTGGCTTCACACTTGTGTATCTATGTGGCCCTAAAGACCATTAATCATGCCTTAAAGTGTCATCAAATGCTGATTAATGTCCTTATGGATTTTACACCGAGTAATGAATTGCAGGAAAAAAACACATATTTAAACACGTATATAAACAATGTCCTGTCACCATTCCAATCAAAACCGCGCCTCGGCTTTAAATAGCAGCTATTTTCAAAGAAAAGGAAAAAACGAATTTAGAGCAGTTATAATGGAAACTGCTACCAGAGACATTGTTTTCCTTCTGTGCATGGGTTTATCAGTTGTTCCCACACAATGCAGCTGCCACCATTTATTAAAACTTTCAATGTTTTTTCTGTATTGTTGCGCTGCCTGCTGAAAATTGCTTTTTGTCTGGAATCTGATGTTTCCTTGTGTAATTATTTCAGTACCCTCCCTCCCTGCCTGAAATGTGAGACTGTCAGGACTGCTGTATATAAAACACCAGGAGAGACTGCAGACTTGAATCTGTTATTTTCTGTCATTTTTTCACTGGAAAAATGCCCACATGCATGCAGACTTAAGCCTTATATACACGGGCCGAATGACGATCTTTATTGGTCGGTTCAACAGAAACGAGCTTCGGCCCGTGTGTACGGCAGTGGGAACTTCTGTTGCAGGCTCATGACAAAAAAGGTGTTCCGACCTGAGAACACTGGCCCAGATTCAAGTAGCAATTGCGCCTGTGTAACCATAGTTACGCAGCGCAATTGCTTACTTCCCCCGGCGTTACGAATGCTCCTGATTCAGGAACATCGTAACGCCGTCTGCAGCCTAAAATCTGCGTGGCATAAGGCTCTTATGCCACGCATATCTAGGCTGCATTCTTGCGATGACCGCTAGGGGGCGTTCCCATTGTGGTCAGCGTATAGTATGCAGATTGCATACTAACACCGATTCACAATGTTGCGCGAGCCCTGCGTACGCAATTTACATTGTTTCCGTACGGCGTGTTTAGCGTAAGGCTGCCCCTTCTAATAGCAGGGGCAGCCAATGCTAAAGTATACCCGTCGTTCCCGCGTCGTGACGTTCGAATTTTACGTAATTTGCGTAAGTGATTCCAGAATGGCGCTGGACGCCATTCACGTTCACTTTGAAGCAAATGACGTCCTTGCGACATCATTTGCCGCAATGCACGTCTGGAAAGTTTCCCGACGGAGCATGCGCTCTACGCTCGGCGCGGGAGCGCGCCTAATTTAAATGATTCCCGCCCCCTACGGGATCATTTACATTAGGCGCCCTTACGCAGGGTAAGTTTACACAGCGCACACGCAATTTACGGAGCTACTGCTCCGTGAATCGTGGGTAGCGCAGTAAATTTGCGGGGGCGCAGGGCAAAAACGCTGCCCTGCGCCTCCGTAAATAAGGGGCAAATCTACCTGAATCCGGGCCACTGAACGAAGTGATCTAGTGGGGGGGTTAGGACATTCCCCTGTCAGAACACAATAGCTCAGCAGGGGAAATAACTGTACTAACATTGCATAGTTAGGACAGCGGCTCCAACTCCCACTGGGTTGAACGGAAAAAAAACTAGTAGTGTGTACAAGGCTTTATTGTGAACTTTCTCTACCAATAATTGAATGATGTACAGTAGGTGCTGATAATAACTTTCCCACCTGTAAGTTATATTGATATTGATCTGGAAAGATGGAGGATGCAATTGATTGAATGATGCACAGGAGCTAGTGGGAAATCAGTGTAGTTCCTCGTAGTGGGAAGTCAGCACAAGCCTTAGCTCCCCATTATCTGCCATATTTGGTGATCTTTCTGGATGCACAAATAAGTTGGAAATTGGGTTACCTTTGCCCAAGTAGAAGATTTGTCTTACCTGCAGGCACAATAGGCCTAATTCAACATTTTTGCTGTGGAGTGCTGGAGTTGCCACTGTAGCCTGCCGCCAGATGCAGCTTGTCACCGTAGCCTGACACCAGATGCAGCTTGTCACTGTAGCCCGATGCCAGATGCAGCTTGTCACTGTAGCCTGACACCACAGCCGCCAGATGCAGCTTGTCACTGTAGCCTGACACCACAGCCGCCAGATGCAGCTTGTCACTGTAGCATGCCACCAGATTCAGCTTGTCACTCTAGCCTGACACCACAGCCACCAGATGCAGCTTGTCACTGTAGCCTGCTACCAGATTCAGCTTGTCACTCTAGCCTGACACCACAGCCACCAGATGCAGCTTGTCACTGTAGCCTGCCACCAGATTCAGCTTGTCACTTTAGCCTGACACCACAGCCACCAGATGCAGCTTGTCACTGTAGCCTGCCACCAGATTCAGCTTGTCACTTTAGCCTGACACCAGATGCAGCTTGTCACTGTAGCCTGACACCACAGCCACCATATGCAGCTTGTCACTGTAGCCTGACATCAGATGCAGCTTGTCACTGTAGTCTGCTGCCAAATGCAGCTGGTCACTGTAGCCTCATCTCAGATGCAGCTTGTCACTGTAGCCTGCCACCAGATGCACTTTGTCACTGTAGCCTGACATCAGATGCAGCTTGTCACTGTAGCCTGACGTCAGATGCAGCTTGTCACTGTAGCCTGACACCACAGCCGCCAGATGCAGCTTGTCACTGTAGCATGCCACCAGATTCAGCTTGTCACTCTAGCCTGATGCCAGATGCAGCTTGTCACTGTAGCCTGATGCCAGATGCAGCTCGTCACTGTAGCCTGACACCACAGCCACCAGATGCAGCTTGTCACTGTAGCCTGACGTCAGATGCAGCTTGTCACTGTAGCCTGACACCACAGCCGCCAGATGCAGCTTGTCACTGTAGCATGCCACCAGATTCAGCTTGTCACTCTAGCCTGATGCCAGATGCAGCTTGTCACTGTAGCCTGATGCCAGATGCAGCTCGTCACTGTAGCCTGACACCACAGCCACCAGATGCAGCTTGTCACTGTAGCCTGATGCCAGATGCAGCTTGTCACTGTAGCCTGACACCACAGCCACCAGATTCAGCTTGTCACTGTAGCCTGCCACCAGATTCAGCTTGTCACTGTAGCCTGCCACCACAGCCACCATATGCAGCTTGTCACTGTAGCCTGCTACCAGATTCAGCTTGTCACTCTAGCCTGACACCACAGCCACCAGATGCAGCTTGTCACTGTAGCCTGCCACCAGATTCAGCTTGTCACTCTAGCCTGACACCAGATGCAGCTTGTCACTGTAGCCTGACACCACAGCCACCATATGCAGCTTGTCACTGTAGCCTGACATCAGATGCAGCTTGTCACTGTAGCCTGCCACCAGATGCAGCTTGTCACTGTAGTCTGCTGCCAAATGCAGCTGGTCACTGTAGCCTGATCTCAGATGCAGCTTTTCACTGTAGCCTGCCACCAGATGCACTTTGTCACTGTAGCCTGACGTCAGATGCAGCTTGTCACTGTAGCCTGACACCAGATGCAGCTTGTCACTGTAGCCTGACACCACAGCCGCCAGATGCAGCTTGTCACTGTAGCCTGACACCAGATGCAGCTTGTCACTGTAGCCTGACACCACAGCCGCCAGATGCAGCTTGTCACTGTAGCATGCCACCAGATTCAGCTTGTCACTCTAGCCTGATGCCAGATGCAGCTTGTCACTGTAGCCTGATGCCAGATGCAGCTTGTCACTGTAGCCTGACGCCAGATGCAGCTTGTCACTGTAGCCTGACACCACAGCCACCAGATTCAGCTTGTCACTGTAGCCTGCCACCAGATTCAGCTTGTCACTGTAGCCTGACACCACAGCCACCATATGCAGCTTGTCACTGTAGCCTGCTACCAGATTCAGCTTGTCACTCTAGCCTGACACCACAGCCACCAGATGCAGCTTGTCACTGTAGCCTACCACCAGATTCAGCTTGTCACTTTAGCCTGACACCAGATGCAGCTTGTCACTGTAGCCTGACACCACAGCCACCATATGCAGCTTGTCACTGTAGCCTGACATCAGATGCAGCTTGTCACTGTAGCCTGCCACCAGATGCAGCTTGTCACTGTAGTCTGCTGCCAAATGCAGCTGGTCACTGTAGCCTGATCTCAGATGCAGCTTGTCACTGTAGCCTGCCACCAGATGCACTTTGTCACTGTAGCCTGACATAAGATGCAGCTTGTCACTGTAGCCTGACGTCAGATGCAGCTTGTCACTGTAGCCTGACACCACAGCCGCCAGATGCAGCTTGTCACTGTAGCATGCCACCAGATTCAGCTTGTCACTCTAGCCTGATGCCAGATGCAGCTTGTCACTGTAGCCTGATGCCAGATGCAGCTTGTCACTGTAGCCTGACACCACAGCCACCAGATGCAGCTTGTCACTGTAGCCTGATGCCAGATGCAGCTTGTCACTGTAGCCTGACACCACAGCCACCAGATTCAGCTTGTCACTGTAGCCTGCCACCAGATTCAGCTTGTCACTGTAGCCTGACACCACAGCCACCATATGCAGCTTGTCACTGTAGCCTGCTACCAGATTCAGCTTGTCACTCTAGCCTGACACCACAGCCACCAGATGCAGCTTGTCACTGTAGCCTGCCACCAGATTCAGCTTGTCACTCTAGCCTGACACCACAGCCACCAGATGCAGCTTGTCACTGTAGCCTGCCACCAGATTCAGCTTGTCACTCTAGCCTGACACCACAGCCACCAGATGCAGCTTGTCACTGTAGCCTGTCACCAGATTCAGCTTGTCACTCTAGCCTGACACCAGATGCAGCTTGTCACTGTAGCCTGACACCACAGCCACCATATGCAGCTTGTCACTGTAGCCTGACATCAGATGCAGCTTGTCACTGTAGCCTGCCACCAGATGCAGCTTGTCACTGTAGTCTGCTGCCAAATGCAGCTGGTCACCGTAGCCTGATCTCAGATGCAGCTTGTCACTGTAGCCTGCCACCAGATGCAGCTTGTCACTGTAGCCTGCCATCAGATGCAGCTTGTCACTGTAGCCTGCCAACAGATGCAGCTTGTCACTGTAGCCTGCCACCACAGCCAACAGATGCACTTTGTCACTGTAGCCTGCCACCAGATGCAGCTTGTCACTGTAGCCTGCCATCAAATGCAGCTTGTCACTGTAGCCTGCCACCACAGCCAACAGATGCACTTTGTCACTGTAGCCTGCCACCAGATGCAGCTTATCACTGTAGCCTGCCACCAGATGCAGCTTGTCATTATAGCCTGACACCAGATGCAGCGTGTCACTGTAGCATGACACCACAGCCACCAGATGCACTTTGTCACTGTAGCCTGCCACCAGATACAGCTTATCACTGTAGCCTGCCACCAGATGCAACTTGTCACTGTAGCCTGCCACCAGATGCAGCGTGTCACTGTAGCATGACACCACAGCCACCAGATGCACTTTGTCACTGTAGCCTGCTACCAGATTCAGCTTGTCGCTGTAGCCTGATGTCAGGTGCAGCTTGTCACTGTAGCCTGATGTCAGGTGCAGCTTGTCACTGTAGCCTGCCACCACAGCCACCAGATGCACTTTGTCAATGTAGCTTACCACCAGATGCAGATTGTTACTGTAGCCTGCCACCAGATGCAGCTTGTCACTGTAGCCTGCCATCACAGCCACTAGATGCAGCTTGTCACTGTAGCCTGACATCAGATGCAGCTTGTCACTGTAGCTTACCACCACAGCCACAAGACACAGATTGTCACTGTGTAAGGCCAATTTGTAAGGTTCTGGAGCCCAGAGACTTTGTAGAGCTTTGGGTGTGATAAAGTGTCAAACTCTAGGTTTACCTGTTGGCCAGACCTCATTAATTCATCTGAGCTGTGTACAGGCCCTTTGACTGACATAGGCTGGCCATACAGTTGTATGCAAAAGTTTAGGAACCCAATTTCCATGATTGTCATTTATAAATATTTGGGCGTTTGGATCAGCAATTTAATTTTGATCAATCAAATAACTGAAGGACACAGTAATATTTCAGTAGTGAAATGAGGTTTATTGGATTAACAGAAAATGCTCAATAAGCATCAAAACACAATTAGACAGGTGTATAAATTTGGACACCCTTGTCATTTTGTTGATTTGAATACCTGTAACTACTTAGCACCGATCAACTGAAACACACATAAAAAAGTTATGGCAGACATATAAGCTGTCAGTGTCCACTTTGAGGAACATAGGGCCAGATCCACAAAAGGGATACGACGGCGTATCTACTGATACGCCGTCGTATCCCTGTCTCTATCTTTGGAACTGATCCACAGAATCAGTTTCCAATAGATAGGCAGAAGATCCGACATGTGTAAGGGACTTACACTGTCGGATCTTAGGATGCAGTACCGCATCCGCCGCTGGGGGCATTTCGAGTCGAAATGCCGCTTCGGGTATGCAAATTAGCACTTACGGAGATCCACAAAGCTTTTCAGCTTTGTTTTTTCTCCGTAAGTATTAGTTTGCAATCGTAAAATTAGGGCTGCTTTTACAAGGCCTAAACTGTTTAGGCCTTGTAAAAGTAGACCCTTCTATCCCGCGTCGCCGTCTTTTTTTTTCACATTTTTTTTTTCCCGCCGCAACTCGTATTTTTTTTTTACGCCCGTCGCGATTCTCAAAACCCGGCGCAACGTAAAACCGCGCAAAGCACGTCGGGAAAATGACGTCGTGAGCATGCGCAGTACGGCCGGCGCGGGAGCGCGCCTAATTTAAATGGGACTCGCCCCATTTGAATAGGAACGCCTTGCGCCGGACGGATTTAAGTTACACAGCCGAAAATTTCTAGGTAAGTGCTTTGTGGATCGGGCACTTAGGTAGAAATTTTCCGGCAGTGTAACTTAAATGGGAATATTTAAGTTACGGCGGCTGGCTGTGGATCTGGCCCATAGTGAGGAAATGAGAGACCACAGGCACAGTTTTAGAAGTGGCAGGCCACATAAAATATTTGAGAGGCAAAGGCGAAGGTCGGTGACTGTGAGAACGGTCAAAAACAGCCCACGGACCACCTCCAAAGACCTACAACATCAACTTGCTGCAGATGGTGTCACTGTGCATCCTTCAACAATTCAGCACACTTTGCACAGGGAGAAGCTGTATGGCTGAGTGATGCGAAAGATGCCTTTTCTGCACACACGCAACAGAGTCGCTTGAGGTATGCAAACGCACATTTGGACAAGCCAGCTTCATTTTGGAATAAGGTGCTGTGGACTGATGAAACAAATATTGAGTTATTTGGTCATAGCAAGGGGCGTTATGTATTGCGGCAAAGGAACACAGCAATTTAAGAAAAACACTTGCAACCCACAGGAAAATTTGGTGGAGGTTCCATTATGCTGTGGGGCTGTGTGGCCAGTGCCGGTACTGGGAATCTGGTTAAAGTTGAGGGTCGCGGCGAGGCGCATGCGCGGCAGCTCCCAAGATGGCCGCCGTCATCTAAAGCTCCGCTCCACCACGGCCTAACGAGACTCACCGGAGCTGTCTGAGCGCCCCCGCAGCCGTACCACCGGGACCACCGTGCAGGGGAAACACCCCCGATCCCGCAGATGTCCTCACTGTCCGTCCAGAGGGACCTGACAGGGCAGATGGCGGCGTCTCCTGGCCCCCTCAGCTATGCCAAGATGGCGGCGACACGAGGCCTGCCTGAAACGGAGCGGCAGGAGGACTCCATAGCGGACCAGGATCTGCACCCCCCGCAGTCCCCAGGTACAGAATTCCCCCCCTTGGCAGCCGCTGCATCCCCTGCATCCACTGAGTCACTGCTGGAGAGGGTGGGAGCTGGATTCCCCACTACCCCCATGATGGATCCACATACAGGCATGCTGCTCTCTGTGTATGAGGTGCAGGAGGAGGCCCCCATCCCCACAGACTTTCCTTCTATGATGTCTGCCTTCTCCCTAATGTTGTCCAAAAGTCTAGCTGTAAACGCAGCACAAATCACATCATCCATTCATGCTGATTTACTGCAGTTGGGGATGAGGATGGACACTATTGAGCAGAAAGCTGATCAGGCGGTGGTAAAGAATTAATCAGAACTCTGCCAGGTTACAAGACGTGCAGGAGCAATTGGAAACAGCATTTGCGAAAATAGACGACCTCGAGAATCGTTCGAGAAGCTATAACTTTAGGGTGAGGGGGCTCCCCGAAACTGATAAGGAGGTACAGGTGGCAGTGAAAACCCTCATTAAAAGCCTCATCCCTGATATTGCTGAGCACCGTCTTGAGCTAGATAGAGCTCACAGAGCATTGCAAGCCCCCCGATCGGATGGTTTACCCAGAGATATCATTGTGAAACCACACTTCTATGCTGTCAAAGAGGAGGTGATGAAAAGGGCAAGGCGTTCTGACAATCTCATGTTGAACGGTCACAAGATTCAAATTTTTGCAGACCTGTCCCCCTACACAGTGCAAAAGCGGCGAGCCCTGAAACCGTTGCTGCAGGTCCTTATGGATAAGGAGGTCACATACAGATGGTCCTTCCCGATCCGTGTGAATTTCACCTACAGAAATAAAAGCTATGGCTTTTCAACTTTCGCGGAGGGGGAGCACCTGCTGGTTCATCTTGGACTGATTGCCCTGGAGCCCCCGAACTCACAGAACAACAGAGGAACTCCTGCTTCAACGAAAAGGCCTTCTCCTGGAAGCCCGCTGCAACAGACCTGGATGAAACAGACCCACAAGCGTTCCAAGGAGAACTTCCATACCTGAGGATCGGTTTCTGATGTCCCTTTTTGACAATCAGGGGTCCTGACCCGGGAGGGTCTCCCCTTCATAGAGGGGACTGGGGGATCCCCCTCGCTTTTCTCCCAAGTGACTGCTCGGAGGGGGGAGGTTCCCGGGGTACATGGACTTAACACCGTAATTTTTATTTAATGTTTTTTTCCTCTTCTTTTTATTGGTGTTGCTTTCCCCTCCATCGGAACTGGGGCGGTTACCTTGGACTCGGGGGAGGGGGGGGGGATTTGTCCGGAGCCACAGTGCTCCTGGGGGATGCATTTCTGCAGGGTTACATTGGGGTTAGAGTTAATAGCAGGTATAGCCACTTTACTCAACGGTTACAGTATTGGCGTTGCGTTAACATAGGATCTCTTGGTGGGGGGGGGTGCCAACCCCGGGGAGGTATCATCCTTCACAGTTTATGCACCGGATATTGCTATGGTTGGGCATCTTTGCTCCCAAGGGGTTACTCCCGCTCAAGGGGGGCGTTCAGTTTCTGGGAATCACGGGCTCCTAGTTAGTCCTCAGTTATGGTTTAGTGGTGACGGGGCCGTGGTGGACCCAGTGCACCTCCATTGGATCGAGAGCACCATTGGTGCAATCAGATCCGTTTCCGGACTTCCGGCGTTAGGGAAGCTCCGGCTCCCTAACAGGGCAGGGGTAGAAGCGGGCGTGCCCACTTCCCCCCGGGGTGGGGAGGGGTCGGGGGACCCCCAGGTTCAAGTTATACACAGTTTATTTCTGGTTTATGTTGGTATGCATCACTGCAGACATACATGCATAATACTGTCTCTTCTCTCTTTCCTCTCCTTTTCATCTCTGTCCTCTCTGCTTCCCTTTCCTAATCCCTGGAGTGCTCTTAGGTCCCACGGCAGGTTCCGGTCTTTCGTCCCGGGACTCGTGTCCAGTGTTCCCCGATGGTCCGTTTTCAACTGGAAGCTCTCCCTGCTGGCTCAAGGTAGGCTGCGTTTGTCTGGTATAGTTTCTGCACCTCTGATCCATGACTGACACACAACCCCCCCCACCAACCCTCAAACTCATCTCCCATAATGCGCAGGGACTAAATTCACCCGTTAAACGCAGGAAGCTCCTCCAACTCTACCACTCTATGCACGCAGATGTCCTTATGATTCAGGAGACCCACTTCCCATCCTCCTACAAACCCACGTTCCTACACCAGCGTTACCCCCAATTTTTTCTGTCATCAGCCGATAACAAAACGAAAGGGGTGGCTATCTGTTTTGCTAGACACATCAACCTCTCCCTGGTGGAATCGATTGTCGATCCTCTGGGTCGCTATATCCTGGTCTCAGGACACATAGATGGGGAACTTTACACGTTTTTTTCTTACTATACCCCTAATAAGGGCCAAAAATCCTTTTTTGACTCCTTGCTACACAAGCTACAACCTCACCTTAAGGGTACAGTCTTCATGGGAGGGGACTCTAACACAGCTTTTGACTTCTCACTAGATAAATCAGCGGACGGGAAATCCAAACCTAAACGCCCTTCCAAACAGAGCTCTAAAATAGCTAAACTCCTTCACTCAGTAGGGTTAATAGATGTCTGGCGTGAAGCCAACCCACGCACGAAGGACTACACACACTTTTCTGCACCCCACAACTCCTACGCCAGGATTGACCACATTTTTACCCACGCCACGCGACAATACCTCTAATATGTAACGCCAGGATAGTAGACTCCCCCCTTTCAGACCACTCCATGGTGACGTTGACAACTCAGAGGCCCACAGGAGCTGGGAACCCACCTCGATGGCGCCTGAGGGAATCGCTGTTGAGCGACCCAATTCAGGGCTCCTTGCTGGAGGAGGCCATCAAAGAATACTTTCTTATTAACGCGACAGGGGAGGTCTCTCCTTCCACGGTCTGGGCGGCGCACAAGACGGTTGTCAGGGGGAAACTGATTCAGCTAGCAGCTAAGCTTAGGGCGGAACATAGGGCGGACACGCTTAAACTCGAGGAGGAATTTCGCACATTAAAAAAGACTCACAAACGCCACCCCACGACTGAACTACTCTCTCGCCTGGACAAGGCGCGGGCCCTACTTAATCTTTCCCTGACGACGGCGGCCGAACAACACCTTCGGTGGACCGGGGCGAAATTTTATTCCCAAACTGACAGGACGGGCTCCCGGCTGGCCACTAAATTGAGCCCCAAACAGCGATCGTTAGCCTTCCCTAAAATCAAAACGGTCACGGGGGAACTGATGCAGAACCCGACCAAAATTATGGACACCTTCGTACGGTTCTACTCGGACCTTTATAAACCTGCCGGTTCTCCCCTCAGCCCGGCAGGGACAGAGTTTCTGGCAGAACTACCTCTGCCTTCTCTTTCAGAGGAGCATAGGGACCTTTTGGATTCCCCGTTCACACAGGAGGAAGTTTTAACGACCATTAAGGCCCTAAAGTTAGGTTCCTCCCCGGGACCGGATGGCTTCTCCACGGGGTACTATAAGAAATTTGGCACATGTTTGGCTCCCCACTTGACGCGACTGTTCAACTCTCTCAGGGATGGAGCCCGGCTGGGGGCAGACTTAAACTCAGCTTACATTTCGGTCATACTGAAACCAGATAAGGATCCAAGCAAAGTGTGTAATTACCGCCCCATATCTCTGATTAATAACGACATTAAAATTATGACGAAAATCTTAGCAAACAGACTATCGAGTTTCATCGCATCTTATATACACAAGGATCAGGTGGGCTTCATCCCTGGGAGTCAGGGAACGGATCAGATCAGACGCGCCATTGATGTAATCTCTCTACTTAAATCACAATGGGATGGAGGTGCACCCCAAAAGGGTTTCCTGCTGTCCATAGACCTCCACAAGGCCTTCGACTCCATAGATTGGGAATACTTAAATGGAATTCTGGGTAGGTGGGGATTTGGCACTAGCTTCCTTAGCCTTATACAGTCGCTTTACTCACGCCCCTCTGCACAGGTACGCCTAATGGGCAGATACTCGGAGACCTTCGCCATAGGCAGGGGAACCAGACAGGGGTGTCCGCTCTCCCCGCTCCTATTTGCGGTGGCCATAGAGACTTTGGCAGTGGCCCTGAGAGCAAATCCAGACATCAAGGGGGTTACCTGTGGACAAATGGAACACAAATGCGCCCTATACGCGGACGACCTCCTGCTCTTTGTCACATCGCCCCTGCTGTCCACCCCAATCATTCTTAAGACGGGTTTTCAGTGAGATTTCGGGACTGCAAGTTAATCTGGGTAAATCGCTAGCGATGAATATCTCTGTCCCCCCCGATCTACTCAAACAGCTTTCTAGTAATTTTACCTTCACCTGGACCCCCACGCAAATCCCATATCTGGGTATCAAATTGACGCCCGACATCAATGATCTTTTCAAGGCCAACTACCCCCCAATGATCCTTCGATGTAAAGGGGATATTATGCGTTGGGCCAAATGTGGGTTGTCATGGCTGGGCAGAGTGAACGCGGTTAAAATGACCCTCCTCCCACGTCTTCTGTACCTTTTCCGCGCCCTACCAATCCCGGTGAAGAAGCAGTTCCTTAGCAAATTTCAATCGGAGATTGTCCGATTCGTCTGGGGAAAAAAGGGGTATAGATGTCCCTCGGGCATACTCTATCGGCTACGGACGGAGGGGGGAATTGGGCTTCCCATCCTTTGGGGGTACTATAGAGCGGCCCAATTGTCACAAATATCGGCGGTATTCTCGAACGGACCCAAACCTGACTGGATAGCCATGGAGCGACAAGCCATCCCATTACACACCATTGATTTCATTTTAGGGGGCGACCCCAGACGCAGACCAGCCATTCTATCCCCAACACTATCCCACTCTGTGACCCTCTGCTCCAGACTCTACTCCCTTCAATCCCTGATTTCCCCCCTGAAACCCCTGAGCCATTTGTTTCATAATCCCGACTTTCCACCAGGGTTGGATATCAGGGCATTCCGGTGGTGGACAGACAAAGGATTATACAGGATAGGACACTTTCTCTCCCCAGCGGGACCGCTTTCCCTTCCGCACTGTAGGAAGAAACTGGATATGCCCGACAGCGAGCTCTTTCGGTTTTCACAAATCTCCCATTATCTCCATTCTATTAGGACGGATAAGTCGGTCCCCCCCTCTATAACTCCCTATGAACACTGGTGTGCAAACACAATGGATCAGAGGGGCGGAATCTCCTTGATATACGTAGCATTGATGTCTAAGACGGAGAAGCCATCGTATGCACGGGCCTGGGAGGAGGACATGAACACTTCCTGGAGCACTGCGGTATGGTATCGCGCCTCCACAAGGGCGTACAAAGGTATTATGA
This sequence comes from Rana temporaria, assembly GCF_905171775.1. Classification (NCBI taxonomy): domain Eukaryota; kingdom Metazoa; phylum Chordata; class Amphibia; order Anura; family Ranidae; genus Rana; species Rana temporaria. The sequence continues at coordinate 587,133,268 of NC_053489.1, forward strand.
ATGTGTGCCTTATAGAGGCGAGTCTGAAACTTCTGGTGCGGTGGTATTACGTCCCCTCCAGGTTGGCAAGAATGTTCCCAGGGACCTCTCCACAATGTTTTAGGGGCTGTGAATTGGGGGGCTCCATGTACCACACGTGGTGGTCCTGCCCTCGCATTAGATCCTTCTGGAAAAGGGTTTTTCGTGCCATCGGAGCCCTGCTGGGGACAGTGATATCTCCGCAGCCTAATGTCGCACTATTGAACCAGTGTATCCCTCGCCTACCTAAACAACCCCAGAGCTTAGCATTTTTCATACTGTTGGGGGCCAAATTGACCATAGCTAAGGCATGGAAGAAGCCTTCAGTCTCCTTCCTGGCGTTTAAGAGAAAAGTCTCCTGGATAATGTCACAGGAGCAAATCGTAGCAAAATGTGCGGACCAATCGGAGAAATTCAGGTCCACATGGGAGCCCTGGGCTACATACTGCGGTGTGTCCCTGCTACCAGGGATACAGCCTGGGGGTGGGAGCACTCCACTCCACACATAATGGCATCTCTCTGTCCCTCTTCCCCTTTCTTTTTTCTTTCTTCTCTTTCTTCTTTTTCCCCTTCCTCTCCATCCCACGTGTCTCTCTCTCTCTCTCCCTGCTTCTGCACCTCTCTTGGTGCCCGATTCAGTTGGCAGGTTATTTAGTTATTTGGTGACATTTTCTCATATTGACTGCATGCGCAGTTGCAGGCAGACACCTTGAGCCACATAGGCCGTGCGCTACTATACGTGGCAGCGTGGGATTCCGGGGCCTTGGCTCCCAGGACGCAGTGTGAACCCTAGAGGGGCGTCCGGGGAGATGAGTGTCACGGGGCCTGCGCAGCGGTAGTATACAAGCCTGTCTGCCTTACTGGCAGACACAAGGCCGACTTCACAACCACGGACACTATAATCTGGCTGAGATGGTATGTTGTGTTTGCATGTCCATTAGGAGTATAACTCCAGAACTCTGTTATTGCATTAGCTCTGTACTTTTATGTGCCATTGTCTTCTGGCATTTTGTTATGATAAAACCTTCAATAAAAATCATTAAATATTAAAGTTGAGGGTCGCATGGATTCCACTCAATATCAGCAGATTCTTGAGAATAATGTTGAGGAATCAGTCACAAAGTTGAAGTTACGCCGGGGCTGGATATTTCAACAATGGAATGGTCCAAAATCCAAAATGTTGTAATCTTCCATTAACTGTACTGATGAGGTGAAAATTACAATGACTACAATTTAATACAAATACAGTCATAATAACACAATTTTTTTGCTCTCTCATGCTTTTCTGCCGTTAACACACCTGCGTTAGAGCGCTTTCACACCTAGGCATCGGCGGTAGAGCACCGCCATTTTTAGCTGCGATTTACTGTCGTTTTTGCAGAAGTATTCGGGCCGCTAGCGGGGTGTTTTTAACCCCTGCTATCGGCCGAAAAAGGGTTAAAACCACCCGCTCAGCCGCGCTGCCCATTCATTGGTGTATACACTGCTCCTTCACCGCTCCAAAGAAGCTGCTTGCAGGAGTTTTTTTAACGTCCTGCCAGCGCATCGCCTCAGTGTGAAAGCCACACTAAGACTGCAGGGGAGCCGTTTTTCCGGTGCTTTACAGGTGCTATTTTTAGCCCAAAAGCGCCTGAAAAATGCCCCAGTGTGAAAGGGGAGTTAATGTGCCCTTTCTGGCTGGGTTCACACTGGAGAACGCAGCGGCTAACAGCAGAAGACCGATGCGTCTCCATTCACCGTTTTAGTTCCGATATCAGCAGTGGCGGCTGGTGAATTTTTAGAATGGGGGGGCGCCAGACTCCGCCCCTCCTTGTTGACCACTCCCTCTTCTCATAAGCCACACCCCTTATATAATCCACCCACTCCGCCCCTGTATTCCACTAGTGTCAGGAGTATTTAGCAAGAAAAAAAATTAATGCAATGAAAAATTAAGAAATGTCTACATTGCTTTAAACAGCTTTACAATACCATGATCTAACAGCATACGGGACAGAATCAAAGACTGCAAATACTGCAGAGTGTATAGTGGTGGGTGGTATGTGTATGGCGGTGCATGTAGGAGAGGGGTGCATGGCGGTACATGTAGGAGAGGAGTGTATGGCGGTACATGTAGGAGAGGGGTGCGGAGTGTATGGCGGTGCATGTAGGAGAGGGGTGCGGAGTGTATGGCGGTGCATGTAGGAGAGGGGTGCGGAGTGTATGGCGGTGCATGTAGGAGAGGCGTGAGGAGTGTATGGCGGTGCATGTAGGAGAGGCGTGAGGAGTGTATGGCGGTGCATGTAGGAGAGGGGTGAGGAGTGTATGGCGGTGCATGTAGGAGAGGGGTGAGGAGTGTATGGCGGTGCATGTAGGAGAGGCGTGAGGAGTGTATGGCGGTGCATGTAGGAGAGGCGTGAGGAGTGTATGGCGGTGCATGTAGGAGAGGCGTGAGGAGTGTATGGCGGTGCATGTAGGAGAGGCGTGAGGAGTGTATGGCGGTGCATGTAGGAGAGGGGTGAGGAGTGTATGGCGGTGCATGTAGGAGAGGCGTGAGGAGTGTATGTCGGTGCATGTAGGAGAGGGGTGAGGAGTGTATGGCGGTGCATGTAGGAGAGGCGTGAGGAGTGTATGTCGGTGCATGTAGGATAGGGGTGCAGGGCACATTACATGGATAGGGGTGCAGGGCACATTACATGGGGAGGGGTGCAGGGCACATTACATGGGGAGGGGTGCAGGGCACATTACATGGGGAGGGGTGCAGGGCACATTACATGGGGAGGGGTGCAGGGCACATTACATGGGGAGGGGTGCAGGGCACATTATATAGGGCACAAGGTAAAAAGGCAGCTGCTGGACAGTGTAGAGTTAATTGTACATCCCATTGGAATTAAACTGATCAGCTGTGCCTGTGTTGGGGGGGAGAGCAGATAATATATATATATTACTAGGCTAAGCAGTTGGAATGCTGGGATTGCAGGGAGATAACTGGTCTGATAAGAGGCAAAGTACAAGAGAAAAAGGCTGCAATCCTAGCTCAGTGGTCTGCAATACTAGCTCAGTGTGACTGTAAAGATAAAAACATCGTGCAGCTTCACAGAGACAGAGGGGAGATATGACAGGTAGAGCCAGTGGAGATCATTCTGGAGGGAGGGGGGGGAGAGGGGTGAACACAAACGGAGCCATGCTGGCTGCAAGAGAGTGACACATGAGAGGAGAAATTAACTATCAGCTGGAGAGAGAGAGAACCTCCGATCCCCACACTCACCTTCAGCTTCAGGCTCAGGTTCGGCACTGTCAGCTCCAGTGCCCATCCATTAGTGATGGATTAGTGATATGATTCCTGCCTCCATAAGTTTACTAAGGGAGAGGGGGATCGGGAGCAGGCATCTTCACCTGGCTGCAGGCTCACTCTGATGCGTCCCTCTGAGATGCATAGTGCTGACGTCACTTCCTGTTGTCGGCACTATGCACAGTATACACTGGGTGCCGTGCACCCGCCCGGTCACAAGTCCATCGCGCCGGAAGCAAGTGGCGCGATGGGCATAGCCACAAAGGCATATTTTGCCTGCCAATGTAGCGCCTCGTCTGCAATCTTGTGATTGCACAAACGTGGCGCTACTCGTACCGCACTGCACCCGGCGCCCAGCGCCCGGGAACAGTGCACATAGGGACCTTTTTTTGCTTTTTTTTTTTTTAAAGGGACATGTTTAAATAATTTTTTTTTTTTTTTTTATTTTTTTTTTTTTACTGACTTGGGGGGAGGGGGGGCGGCGCCCGGGCGCCCCCTATGGACGGGCCGCCACTGGATATCAGCCCAAATTTTGGACTGAATTCGGTCCTGAAACAGACCAAAAGACATACAGGACCCCTGTGCAATTTGCACCAGAGCCGCTGCAGGGATGTGTGAACCGGCTCCATAGAGAGCTGGTCACAATCTCCTGCTATGCGAATTGAGATTTGCATAGGTGTGAACCCAGCCAAAAGGAAGAACATGCACTATTTTTGGCAACCAAGTGCAATACAACTCACAACAGTGCATTTCTATGTGTTGTCATGTGCTGCAACACGTGTTGGAGGTGCGTTGCCTTAGTGCATCAAGGTGCCACTCAAAGTGAATAGTTACCACAATGCACCACAGCTCACAAGTGTGAGTCCAGACTCATAGTTAAAGTTTTTGTAAATCCAATCACTTAAATCTCACGAAAGCTTTAACAAGTTATATGTAAACCCTCACCTTGTAAAACAACTCATTCAGTTTAAAACAGAAATGAAAGGTATATATATATACACACACATTATATATACAGGTCCATCTCAATTTTTTTTTTATATCATAAAAAAAATAAAAAATATATTTCAGTAATTCAATTCAAAAAGTGAAAAATATTTTATATAATTTCATTACACACAAAGCGATATATTTCAAGCATTTTATTCATTTTAATTTTGATGATTATGGCTTACAGCTAGTGAAAACCCAAATTCAGTATCTCAGAAAATTAGAGTATTACATAAGACCAATAAAAAAAAGGATTTTTAATACAGAAATGTTGGCTTACTGAAAATAATGTCCATGTACAGTATAGTGTGCACTCAAAACTTGGTTGGGGCTCCGTTTGCATGAATTACTGCATCAATGCATCGTGGCATGGAGGTGATCAGCCTGTGGCACTGCTGAGGTGTTATGGAAGCCCAGATTGCTGATAGTAGCCTTCAGATCATCTGCATTGTTAGATCTGGTGTCCCTCATCTTCCTCTTAACAATACCCCACAGATTCTCTATGGGGTTTAGGTCAGATGAGTTTGCTGGCCAATCCAGCAGAGTGATGCCATGATCGTTAAACCAGGTATTGGTACTTTTGGCAGGGTATTCAGGTGCCACGTCCTGCTGGAAAATGAGATCAGCATCTCTATGAAGCTGGTCAGCAGAGGGAAGCATGAAGTGCTCTAGAATTTCCTGGTAGAGGGTTTTGTTGACTTTGGACTTGATAAAACACAGTGGACCAACAACAGGAGATGACATGTCGCTCCGAACAGGGCCGGAGCAAGGATTTTTGCCAACTCAGGCGAAGGTGCATTTTGCCGCCCCCCCCCCCTTCTGATTTTAACCTCCGCTAGTGGTCGAGAAAGGGTTTAAAAAAATACCCGCAAAGCGCTGCTTTGATTTCAATGGGCAGGGGTGCTTTAGGATTTTTTACTGTCCTGCCAGCGCACCGCTCCAGTGCACTCGGGCTTTCACACTGGAGTGAATGAATCCACTCTTTCAGGGCGCTTTGCAGGCGCTATTTTTAGCGTTATAACGCCTGCAAAGCGCCTCAGTGTGAAAGGGGTCTTAGGCTACTTTCACACTGAGGAGCTTTGCAGGTGCTGCAGCGCTACAAAATAGCGCCTGCAAAGTGCCCTGAAATAGCCTCTTTTCTCACTCCTAACATAGCAGTTAGAGGGCTGTACAGCCAAGAGAGGCTTTGGTTGCTGTACAACCCCTTTATGTACAACTGTGTGCATGAGCCCTCAAAGCTATGCTAATAGTAGTATTGGAACCAGCTATGTTTGAAATGTATATGACAATTACCCTGTCAAACTGGGTACACTTGTCCTTCAGCTTGGGAATTAAGCAAGAGGATAATAACCCCACATTTAAAAAAAAATTAAAATATTGTTGTGTGTGCTGTAGCACCATGGAAGAGAGGATTTTGGTTGGCATATGTAATAGCAGACATTCTGCAGTGACTACTCTTATGCCAAGTACACACGGTCGGTTCATCCGATGAAAACGGACCGATGGATTTTTTCATCAGATATCCGATGAAGTTGACTTTCATCAGTCTTGCCTACACATCATCAGTTAAAAATCAGTTCGTGTCAGAACGCGGTGACGCAAAACACTACGACGTGCTGAGAAAAATTAAGTTCAATGCTTCCGAGCATGCGTCGACTTGATTCTGAGCATGCGTGGATTTTTAACCGATGGACTTGCCCACAGATGATTGCCAATATGTATTCTTCTACTTAATATTTGGTAAAAAAAATCGCAATAAGCGTATATTTTTTGGTTTGCGCAAAAGTTATAGCGTCTACAAAATAGGGGATATATTTATGGCATTTTTATCATAATTTTTTTTACTAGTAATGACGGTGATCAGCGATTTTTAGTGGGACTGCGGCATTGCGGTGGACAGATCGGACACTTTTGACAATTTTTTGGGACCAGTGACATTTATACAGCAATCAGTGCTAAAAATAGCCACTGATTACTGTATAAATGACACTGGCAGAGAAGGGGTTAGCACTAGGGGGCGATCAAGGGGTTAAGTGTTCCCTAGGGAGGTGATTATAACTGTGGGGGGAGTGGACTGACTGGGAGTAGAGAGAGATCGCTGTTCCTGATCACTAGGAACAGCAGATCACTCTCTACTTCCTTGTCAGAATGGGGATCTGTTTGTTTACACTGACAGATCCCTATTCTGTATAAAAAATATATGTGTCCCGCGCTTAAGATGTTTGTATGAAAAAGGCTGCTGCCCCCCCCCCCCCATGAAATTCCTCCAAAGGGGAACCTGTGATAGAGGGAAAAAAAGGTAAGTGGGGGTAGTGGCGCTGCCTAACCGGGACACAATAGCTACGGGGACCTACAAAGGGTTAACCGTGCTGTGTTCTAAGCTTAATTAAGTGATAATCCCTCACCATCCGTGTGAATAGATACCAGATCCCCATTCTGGCTCTCTGTGGAGCGATTGCGTGTGGCCACCGGACATCGCGAGCGTGTTTGCTATTGCTCTTGAAGCTGCCGACGTACACCTACGACGATTCGCGCAGCTGTGCCAACCTGCCGCAGTATAATGATTAATAATGTGGGGTGGAAAGAAAGTCCAAGGCTGGCAGGAGTGATGATAGTATTGCCAAGTGTGAAATTGATCCACAAACGGTGCAGCAACAGTGACGACAAAGAACCTCCACCACCATCAAACACTGACCCTTACCAGAGAGTTAGATCTCTGAGAGATCAAACACAGCAAAGACCATCCGATCAATCAGCAAACTCGAGCAGATCTTCATCAATGAATCAATCCTCAGGAAATACCAATACTTAGGAAATATGCAGAGAGAAACAAGGGAGACTCGCATAGCATAAAAACCTTTGGAGCGTTTAATAAGGTAAAAAGATGTACACTTACATCGATGCAGATAAAATGGAGCATTAAAAATAAAAGGCCAGCCAGCTAGCAGAACGTGCAACCCGTCTCTTCCGGGTCCAATCACGTGATGCGGTGACGTCAGAACGTCGCCTCCCAACGTTTCGTCTCGATAGGGACTTATAATTTTGTATTCATTGTTTATTTATTTTTTTCTTTATATATGGTATGCGCAGTATTTTTTCCCCGTGATATAATGATTAATAAGTCTGAAGGCCCAAGGCCAGAGATGGATAACAGTAAAAGTAAACATAGGTTTTCATAAACAATGACATACTGAGCGTTCACATACAATGTAAACAGGCAAAAGTTTACTTTCTGGAAAAGTAATTTATGTATGATGAGACCATCTGAAACTAGTATTTGGCCAGTGAAAATGCTGAATTAAAGTCTGACATCACTTCTTCTAGGGACTTCTGAAAGGTATATCAATATATCAAAGCCTCAGTAGTAAAGGAGAGTATTACTATTATAGAATAAGGAGCTATCCATCTGGATTCAGCGGGTGCAATAAAGTCTAGTGGGGAAATGTAGATCTAAATATTTCAGGGTCAGCAGCTGGAAATATATATTTTCTATAAATACCTTCTGTTCATGGTATGAATATTTTCATCATTGTATATGATCATTTGTTTGGGAATTTTACAAAGCTTTCCATTGGCAGTCTTATAAAGCAGATGAAATCACAGCCATTGATATTAAACAAAGGTTCTGTATTTATAAAATGTATTTATACATTATATAAAAGTAGAGTTTTTATCTAATAAGAATTTCTTTCATATAAAAAAATAATCGTAGTTATCAATTGCTTTCAAAAACTTCCAGTAACCTTTTCTTTATATTTTCAGAGCAACATACCACTTTATATAATAACAGTTGGCTGGCTCTTGGTAGAGCTTTGAGACAATCAGGCAAAGACAAACTGCCTGGGATGAAATTTCCATAGAAGACGAGCCTATGACGAAAGGGTAGGGTTTGTTCCATCTTTTCTGCTGGAACTCTAGAACTTTTCTTGTCAGGATGAAAAAAATAAAGAAACATGAGATATGGACACTTTGCAATAGAAATTTCATAATGCAGCACAAAATGTTGTATTTAGTTACTGGAATACTGGGGACTTAAAGAAGTGTAACCATAATCCATTGGGCTCTGACCATTATACAGAAACTTTCACAATCCCATTCATTAAAAATGTTTGTAGAGGTTTTTTTGAAGGAAAGACTTTGCGTGTCTCGTCTAAAATGTTATTTTATTTTTTAGCTGAGCAGTCAACATTCAGGATAATGCCTAAAGTAGAACTATAGGCAAAAAATAAAAAATAATAATTATAATTATGGATAAAGTAAGGGAGGGTTATATAACTCCTGTCATTTTTTTTTTCGTCGTCTATGCTCCATTGCGAAGATTTACTTTCACTTCCTGTCCAATAACCAAACAGGAAGTAAGAGGAAATCCCTGCAAGTTAGGGAACTTCTTGGGGACCCACAGGCCATCAGAACTAGTGCCCCCATTGGAAATGCTTTTCTAGGGACAACCCAAAATTTTGGATTTTCTTTTACTTTCGCTTTCAATGATAATGGTAAACATGACAAATAGAGAGGGTGAATCTCCCTGACGGGGGGCACAGACTGTAGCATGACCGCGCAATGCTCATTCATTGAATGAGAGTGCTGAAAGCCAAAACACAAAAACACTGAATTTCAAAAGAGCCAACTAGAAGATAATAATTGGGATAACATCTTAGGAACAAAGAACACGGAGGAAAAAGGGGTGTACTTTAAGAGCATATTACCGAAGGGCTTTCGCCAGTGCATCCCAATGGGAAATAAATTTAAAAGAGCTAATAAAAGTCCTGGGTGGCTTAACTCCAACGTAAAAATGCATATAAAAGCAAAAGAGAAGGCCTTCAAAAAATAAAAGTTTGAAGGATCATCATCAGCATTCCACCTTTACAAAGAATGCAACAAGAAATGCAAGGGTGCCATCAGGGCGGCTAAGATAGAACACAAAATGTACATATTGAAGGATTGTAAAAAAAATCCCAAGAAATTCTTTAAGTATATAAATAGTAAGAAAGGGAGGTCAGATCATATTGGTCCCATAAAGAATGATGAAGGGAATCTGGTTATTAAGGATGGAGAGATGGCGAAGGTATTGAATTTATTATTTTCCTCAGTCTTCACGAGGGAATCAGGGGCTTTAATAACCAAAACTGCAATGTTTATCCTCATGACAAGTCACTGGAATCACCATCATGGCTAACAGAGGACAGAATTAGAATTAGACTTGAAAAACGTAACATTAATAAGTCATCAGGACCAGATTGCTTGCACCCGAGGGTCTCTAAGGAACTCGGTAATAGCCAGACCATTGTTCCTAATTTTTTGAACAGTCTACTGACTGAAATGGTACCAGCTGATTGGAGAAAAGCCAATGTAGCATCAATATTTAAAAAAGGGCCAAGTTACATCCCTGGGAAGTACAGACCAGTTAGCCTAACATCAATTGTATGCAAGCTCTTGGAGGGGATTGTAAGGGACTATATACAAGATTTTAGTAATGACAACTGTATCAATAGCAGTAATCAGCATGGATTCATGAAGAATCATTCTTGCCAAACCAATTTATTTATCTTCTATGAGGGGGTGAGTTACCATCTAGATAAAGGAAGGCCCGTAGATGTAGTGTATCTTGATTTTGCAAAAGCATTTGATACAGTTCCCCATAAATGTTTACTGTACAAAGTAAGGTCCATTGGCATGGACCACAGGGTGAGTACATGGATTGAAAACTGGCTACAGGGGAAAGTTCAGAGGGATAAATAGGGAGTACTCAGAATGGTCCGAGATGGAAAGTGGGGTCCCCCAGGGTTCTGTCCTGGAACCAATCCTATTTAATTTATTCATAAACGACCTGGAGGATGGGATAATCAGCTCAATCTCTGTGTTTGCGGATGATACTAAGCCAAGCAGGGCAATAACCTTGCAGGATATGGAAACCTTGCAAGAAGATCTGAACAAATGAATGGGGTGGGCAACTACATGGCAAATGAGGTTTAATGTAGAAAAAATGTAAATAATGCATTTGGGTGGCAAAAATATGAATGCAATCTACTCACTAGGGGGAGAACCTCTGGGGGAATCTAGGATGGAAAAGGACCTGGAGGTCCTAGTAGATGACAGGCTCAGCAATGGCATGCAATGCCAAGCTGCTTCAAGCAAAGCAAACAAAATATTGGCATGCATTAAAAAGGGATTAACTCCAGAGATAAAACAATAATTCTCCCACTCTACAAGACTCTGGTCTGGCCGTACCTGGAGTATGCTGTCCAGTTCTGGGCAACAGTCCTCAGGAAGGATGTGCTGGAACTGGAGAGAGTCCAGAGAAGGGCAACAAAGCTAATAAAGGGACTGGAGGACCTTAGTTATGAGGAAAGGTTTTGAGCACTGAACCTATTCTCTCTGGAGAGGAGATGCTTGAGAGGGGATATGATTTGAATGAATGTACAAGGGGATATGGTTTGAATGACTGTGGTGACCCCACAATAGGGATAAAACTTTTCTGCGAAAGGGAATTTAATAAGACACACGGCTATTCACTAAAACTAGAAGAAAAGCGGTTTAACCTTAAAGGGTTCTTTACTGTGAGAGTAGTTAGGGTGTGGAATTCTCTTCCACAGGCAGTGGTTTCAGTGGGGAGCATCGAAAATTTAAAAAAACAATAAAGCCGCATACACACCATCAGTCCATTCGATGAGAACGGTCTGATGAACCGTTTTCATTGGTTAACCGATGAAGCTGACTGATGGTCCGTCGCGCCTACACACCATCGGTTAAAAAAAACGGTCGTGTCAGAACGCGGTGACGTAAAACCTAACGACGTGCTGAAAAAGTTCAATGCTTCCAAGCGTGCGTCGACTTGATTCTGAGCATGCGTGGATTTTTAACTGATGGTTGTGCCTACTAAAGATCGATTTTGACCTATCGGTCATGAATCCATCGGTTAAATTTAAAGCAAGTTGCCTTTTTTTTAAACCGATGCTTAAATAACCTATGGGGCCCACACACGATCGGTTTTGACCGATGAAAACAGTCCATCAGACCGTTCCCCTCTGTTTAACCTATCGTGTGTACGAGGCCTTAGATATGCACCTGAACGACCACAACATGTAACTATGTAATGTATCTTAGATAGGAAACCATCTTTAGATAGATTTTTACTCCAAAAGCATTTTATTAAAATACATTTCTTAAAAAATAAATAAAAAAAATACAATTTAAATAAAAAAAATCTGATTAAATAAAAATAAAAAAAAATAATAATAGTAGTAATAATAATAATAATAATAATAATAATAATAATAATAATAAATACATAAATAAATAAGTAAATAAATAAAATAATTGTAAAAAAAAGGTAAAACATTTTTTAATCTGATTTTTTTTTTTAATCATCGATTTTTTTCCACCCTGGATACCCTATATATAGCCTGTTTTTCCCCTTTTTTGATGGATAAAGAAAACAAGTAATTTTGCCTTTGTTTCTTGAGGGCTGAATGGCAGAAATGTCTATGCCCAGCATAAGTAAAATTCAAACCTTGCTGATCTACACTATAAATTTGTTTGACCACACATGGTCACTTTTCTCAACTCGGTTATGGGGTTCACAAGAAGCTGCATGTAATACGTATGTGATAGTCTACAAATGAAAGATTATCAGGTTGGACCTACAGAGATTACTCCCATTTTTTTCCCCAGGTACTGCACATGACAGTTCAGTGGGTTACCAATATACACTCCAGTGTTCAGCTTATCATGTCTACAGCTGATATCGTAGATGAGCGTACATCGCTATAAACGATACTGTAAATTATAATCTAGCGGAAATCTGCTTCTGGAGACGTCATATATCTTTTTATATCTAAAGGAAAGTCAACGTCAGGCCAATATGTAAGAGATCCTCATTAAATACCACTAACGCTGCTAACAACTTGTTCACATCTGTTGGAGCTGTGAGCAGGAAAATAAATACAGAGATTGATTCGCTGCCAGTGATACATTATTTCATGTTTAAGTAAATATTTGGATTTAGGAGGACTATACATTTCAACTGCATGATGGTTTTTCCTAAATGTATTAAGTGTTTCTAACACTAGGATAGTCAAAAGACTGTATAGACAGATAAAAAAAAGCCATAAAGTGGTGGATTGGTTTCTAAGAATAAAAGCTTAGCAGAATGTAAATCACTTGTTGAAAATTAGGAGGCTACAACAGGGCTTAAGTCTATTAACAAAAACTTCAGAGTCAATGTATGGTCTTAACCTTAATTATCCGCGGCCCTCAGTTACATTGGCTCTCGTCCCAGTCTATTCATCTTTACTACCAGTATAACTTGTATTAGAGTAAAATTCCAGCCAAAACTTATTATTTTAGTTTTGCATACACTGGAAAATGGTAAGAACTGGAACACAGACAGCAATTATAAACCTGACAGGAATTATAGCGATTCCACGTTCTGTTAGAAACTTTAAGAATGTCAGAAAAGGGGGGAAAGTTTCAATCCCCCCTTTTCCTATGGGACAGCGGCAGGGCGGTCGGTTTCAAGGCTCCCCTTGCAGAGGCATGCTATGGCTCTGCAGGAGTTGCCTGTCACTTTCCCGGGCTTTCTTTCAAACACCTGCTGTCCACGAGGCCAGCATCTGCTGTCCACGAGGCCTGCACGTGATTTTCCCGGGCTTTTAGGGCTCTTTGAGCCCAGTACTGGTTCTGACCGGTTTTATCCAGTAGGAATTCGGGCTATAAAAGGAAGGGTTCCGTGGAGCTTTTCAGTCCGCCTCAGAGAACAGGATTGTGGTGTCTTAGGAGTTATCTCCATTAGACAAGCAGGGTTCTCTGAGGCCAGAAGATGAGCCTTCTGAGGCGGCTAATCGAGCGTGCGGGCGAAGAAGGGGGAGAAGACTGGATCCGGCAATGCCTTGACTTACCTCCAGCTCCGGGTCAAGAGGCTCCGGTGGGAGCTGCATCGGTCGCGCTGGGACCCTTCGTTCCCGTGGCTGAAGACGGATCCTCGCCTGGTGTTCCCCCCGTCGTTGAGTCCATGCTGTGCCCGGAAGAGGAAGAGGATGTCCCGGGACCAAGCCGCAGAAGGAGTGGCAGCGCAGCATCCGACGGAAGAAGCGGAGCCCAGAAGAGGAGACGCGCCCCCCCGAGAAGACACTCCCCCTCGCCTCCGCGTTCGTCTGTGCCCAAGAGATCGGGGCGGTCCTCGAGTATTCAGGGAGGCAGAGCAGGAGGAGCGTCTGGCAGCGCAGCACACACGTCATCCCGTGATGATGTGCAGGGAACCCCGGCCGTAAGTCCGGCGGTGGGCGGGGCCAACAGAGGGGGAAGACCTAGAGGCGGAGCGAGGGGCGGAGCTACGGCGCGGAGCGCTCTGAATCCCATGGCGGGCTCGTCGCCATGGCAACCGACAACGCCGCAAGATAGCCTGCAAAGATCCGCTGCTGAATCGTCAAGCGGTTCTTTTCCGATGGCTCCTGCTAACCCACAAGCTTCTCTACAAAGTGGTGAGTCTCTAAATGCACCCACATTGTCATCTATTGCTGTACTACTGACTCAAATAGCTAGAGACATACAACTTGTTGGCAGTTCTCAGGTTCAGTCTCCAGAGGCTGTTGAAATAGTATCGCCATCTAGTGGACATTTAACAGTTGACACTCAAAATAATTTTAATACTGAATCTTCTTTAGATATTAATTTCAATTCTGCTAGAAATCAAAACTTGCCAGAAACATGTTTGAAAGTTCCGATTTCTTGCGAAGTTTCTCCGCTAGGCTACCATCTATCTTCTTCATTAAAAGAAAAAATTTGGCGAGGGGAATTTTTGGATATTTTATCCTTACTTCCCTCGGCCAAGGAATTTATTGGAAAAGATAAAAAAGATGAAGAGGAGAGGAGAAGGCCTGTAACCAGATCGTTTAACAATTGGTTACAGGCGTTCTGTATATTTTCTGGCGTACTTTGCGAAAAATATCCTGAAAAAAGTGTGGGTCTTTTCCAGCACTTGGATATTGTTTTGGAAGCTTTTAAAAGTTTTGGCGGTACAGCTTGGTATGTATATGACGAGGCTTTCAGACAGAAGTTGTCCGTACACCCCTCGTTGAAATGGGGGGTTAAGGATGTGGGCCTCTGGCTCAATCTTTTTCTCCCCCAAAGAGCCAGTTTTCCTAAGCCAAGCCAACCATCTACACAAACCTCTAGTACCTCTTACAGAAAAGGAATCTGTTTTAATTACAACGATGGTCAATGCAAATGGCCCAATTCCTGTAAGTATCGACATGAGTGCGCCTTCTGTTCAGGAGCGCACTCAGTCGTTAAGTGTTTCAAGAAAATGTCTGCATCCCAGCAGTCGGGACCGGTTCCTAAGAGCATACACGCCAGTGAATTGGCGAAATATGCTCCCATGGCTCCGAGTGTTTCCAGACAGGTCGAGAGCCAGGTTGCTCCTTGAAGGTTTCAGGGATGGTTTTTTATTGCCCCCCTTTTCTGGGACTGGTTGTCATTTAGTAAAAAATTTAAAATCCGTTTCACAATTTCCTGACATTGTTTCTGAAAAAATCTCTACTGAGATTCTTGAAGGTAGAATGTCAGGTCCCTTTAATTCTCCCCCCTTTTCGAATTTCAGGGTTTCACCTTTGGGAATTGTCCCTAAAAAAGAGAAAAATTCCTTCAGGTTGATCCATCACCTGTCCTTCCCTAAAGGTCAATCTCTGAATGACCAGATTGATGACAGGCTTTCATCAGTTTGTTATGCGTCTTTTGAGGATGCATTGGGCAAACTTAGATCATTGGGTAAAGGGACCCTTATGGCCAAGGCAGACATAAAATCCGCTTTCCGTTTGTTACCAGTACATCCCAATTGTTTTAATTCCCTGGGGTTTTTCTTTAATAATCAGTTTTATTTTGACAAGTGTTTACCCATGGGTTGTTCCCTATCTTGTTTTTATTTCGAGTCCTTTTCTTCTTTTTTAGATTGGGTGGTTAGTATCGAGGCTAATTCTAATTTTTTATTACATTACCTAGATGACTTCTTGTTCTTAGGCCAAGCGGGTACTTTAGGGTGCTCCTTTTTATTGGAAACTTTTTTCAAGGTATGCTTTCACTTTGGCATTCCTCTAGCTATGGAGAAAACAGCATGGCCCTCTACCTGTATTGACTTTTTAGGTATTACAATTGACTCTGAGTTATTAGAGTTCCGTTTACCTGAAGAGAAAATACTTAAGATCAGATTTTCCTTATTATCGGTGTTGAGAATGAAAAAAGTATGTGTTAAAGACATGCAGTCATTACTGGGGCTATTGGCTTTTGCCACCAGAATAATGCCGGTGGGAAATTTTTTTTCCCGGAGATTGTATATTGCCATCTCTGGTTTAAAATCCCCTTATTCTCATGTGAGGGTTACTCAGGACATGAAGGAGGATATGCTGGTATGGCTTCAATTTCTCGAACATTTTAACGGTAGGACGGTCTGGCAGGAAGACTTTGTCTTAGACAGGGACTTTCTTCTATTCACTGACGCTGCTGGGTCCTGTGGATTTGCGGCTATTTGGCAGTCTCAATGGTGTGCAGACCATTGGAGTCCCAAATGGCGAGCTAAGGGTCTCCTGAAAAACATTGTTTTATTAGAATTGTTTCCAATCATAGTAGCATTGGAGATCTGGGGTTCCTGCTTCAAGAATAGGCGTCTGATGGTAAGAACTGATAATAAAGGAGTTATGTACGCTATTAACTGTCTAACTTCAAAATCTCCGCCTGTCA
Organism: Rana temporaria; assembly: GCF_905171775.1. NCBI lineage: Eukaryota > Metazoa > Chordata > Amphibia > Anura > Ranidae > Rana > Rana temporaria. The sequence goes on from NC_053489.1 coordinate 587,149,274, forward strand.
TTGTCCTTCTTCGCTATATGATTTTTAAGTGTCTCAGTCTTAATGTTTGGTTAAAAGCAGTTCATGTGGCGGGAAAGGATAATGACATGGCGGATTCTCTGTCTCGGTTTCAGATGGATCGATTTTTTCACCTATGTCCAGATGCGAGCCCAGTAGGGCTACGGTGCCCTCCTGCTCTATGGGACCTAATTTGATGCCAATTTCCGGTTATATTACTAATTCTGTTGCTCCTTCCACCATGGCTGGATACCAATCGGCTTGGTTTATGTGGATGTCTTTTTTGTCCTCTGCTCAGGAACCTATGGGTTCTTTTTCTGAAAATTTAGTGCTATTATTTTTGCAGTCTTTATTCCTTAGAAACTATTCTTGGTCTTATGTCCAGAAGACTCTGGCTGGTGTTTCGTTCTTTTTAAAGTTACACAACCAACCCTCTTGTTTTACTTTCTTTTCGGTACAACAGGCCCTGAAAGGGTATAAAAAGAATCATTTTCACAAAGATAGGCGTTTGCCTATTACCCCCCTTATTTTGGAGAAGATTTGTTCAGTCGCTTCGGCTATTTGTTTTTCAAGTTTTGAGTCTATACTTTTTCGAGCGGTTTTTTCGTTAGCCTTTTTTGCGGCACTTAGAGTCTCGGAATTGAATGTCATTCAAGTTTCTGACGTTTTTCTATCAGCTACAACGGTTAAAATTTTTATTCGTCGTTCTAAGACAGATCAGTATGGTAAGGGTGTGTGGATTGAGTTATTCCCTTGTGTAAATCAAGCTATTTGCCCAGTGGGTTTGCTACAAAATTATTCTCAAGTTAGGCCTCCGGGTGGCCATAATTTCTTTTTACATGAATCGGGGGCCCCGCTGACTAAATACCAATTTCTCTGTGTTTTCAAAAAATGCTTGAAAGCATTAAATCTCCAAGATAGTCATCTGACATCACATTCCTTCAGAATCGGTGCTGCGACTGAAGCAGCGAGATTAGGATTAGACACCGAATTTATTAAGAAAGTGGGTAGATGGAGATCAAACAGCTATCTATTATATGTTCGCCCTAACCATTCTTTTAATTCTTTATAGGTCATGTCAGGACGATATGGATCATTGGCCATTCATTCGTATATTGGGCACACCAAAGAGCGTCAGTCAGGAATTATTCTTGTGATTTAGGTTTGGATCCTTCACATTTTAAAGTTTTGTGGTTCGGGAAGAGGGGTATGGTCTGGGCCAATTTGCTTCCGGAGGTTAGTAGGCTTCTTCAACAGTTCCCCCCCCCAGATGGATTGATTATCCATCTTGGGGGTAACGATATTGGTAAATCCAAAACGTTAGACATTATTTTTACGATCAGAGATGATCTGCTTAGGCTTCAGTTATCTTTTCCCAACACAGTGTTGGTCTTTTCGGAAGTGGTGCAAAGACTTTGTTGGCTTTCCTCGCCCGTTAAGCACCCTTTTGAGAAGATCAGGCGACGCATCAATAGGGCAGTTGCTCGTTTGCTGTCTCCATTGCATATTTTGTCTTTTAGGCATTCTGAATTGGAGGGCTTTATTCAGGGTCTTTATAGGTCTGATGGGGTGCATCTATCAGACATCGGGTTGGATATATTTAATGCTAACTTGGGCACTTGCATTGAACTGGCCGCGGTTTGGGGTAATTGGTGACAGGCGACCACTTTGTTTGTCCCCTGTCGTTTGGGTTAATTTATAAAGCTGAAGTTATACAGCCTGGGCCGTAGTGGTCAGGTTTGTTTTATTTTAGTGTCTTTTTAAATATTTATGAAGCTAATTGTATTTAAACCAATAATAAAGCAGCTGCGGCCGTTTCATTCCATGCAAGTGTCAAGTTTATTTATTATAGTGTTTAGGTATTTTGGTTTAGGGGTCCTGCCTGCTGTCCCATGTCAGAAAAGGGGGGAAAGTTTCAATCCCCCCTTTTCCTATGGGACAGCGGCAGGGCGGTCGGTTTCAAGGCTCCCCTTGCAGAGGCATGCTATGGCTCTGCAGGAGTTGCCTGTCACTTTCCCGGGCTTTCTTTCAAACACCTGCTGTCCACGAGGCCAGCATCTGCTGTCCACGAGGCCTGCACGTGATTTTCCCGGGCTTTTAGGGCTCTTTGAGCCCAGTACTGGTTCTGACCGGTTTTATCCAGTAGGAATTCGGGCTATAAAAGGAAGGGTTCCGTGGAGCTTTTCAGTCCGCCTCAGAGAACAGGATTGTGGTGTCCCCCCCCCCCCCCTCCCTTGTTTATTATTTTTGTCGCGGCTGCAATTATGTGGTAATGTCATCTTCAAAAAAAAAAAAAAAAAAGTGTTTTAAAAAAAAAAAAAAAAAAATAAGATATAATAATATATTTATATATATATATATTTATTTATGTTGAATAAAGTTCTGTGCATATTATATTAAATTATTAATAAAAGTGTATGATGCTTGAAGATGGACAAAATCTGTTATAACTCTATATATTTAATATGGGTTAATTTATAAAGCTGAAGTTATACAGCCTGGGCCGTAGTGGTCAGGTTTGTTTTATTTTAGTGTCTTTTTAAATATTTATGAAGCTAATTGTATTTAAACCAATAATAAAGCAGCTGCGGCCGTTTCATTCCATGCAAGTGTCAAGTTTATTTATTATAGTGTTTAGGTATTTTGGTTTAGGGGTCCTGCCTGCTGTCCCATAGAATTTCGACTAGGAGATTCACTGCGATGTTTGCTTATGAGTATGCTAAAATCTTGTGTATAGGAATTACTAAATCATGAAAGTCTGATCACCAAGTGGCTCACCACTGAGATCATGACATACACAAACTTTTTCAACCATTTACCTACTGGGCACTTTCACCCCCTTCCTGACCAGGCCAATTTTCAGCTTTCAGCGCTGTCGCATTTTGAATGGCAAAAGCACGGTCATGCATCACTGTACCCAAATATTTTTTTTATCAGATAAAGCTTTCTTTTGGTGGTATTTAGAGCCAGATTCACGTAGAATCGCGGCGGCGTAACGTATCGTATATATGTTACACCGCCGCAAGTTTTCATCGCAAGTGCCTGATTCACCAAGCACTTGCGTGAAAATTTACGCCCGCGTAATTCAAAGGGGCGTGTGCCTTTTAAATTAGGCGCGCTCCCGCGCCGGACCTACTGCGCATGCTCCGTTTTGAAATTCCCGCCGTGCTTTGCGCGAAGTGACGTCATTTTTTCGAACGGCGACGTGCGTAGCGTACTTTCGTATTCCCGGACGTCTTAAGCCAGAATTTTTTTTTTTAATTCGACGCGGGAACGACGGCCATACTTTAACATGGGCTGTGTAAAGTTAGGGCAGGTAAAACGACGACTAACTTTGCGACGGGAAACTAGACTAGCAACGACGTAACGAACGCGAAAAACCGTCGTGGATCGCCGTAAAACCTCATTTGCATACCCAACGCTGGAATACGACGCGAACTCCACCCAGCGGCGGCCGAGGTACTGCATCCTAAGATCCGACGGTGTAAGACAATTACACCTGTCGGATCTAAGGGCTATCTATGCGTAACTGATTCTATGAATCAGTCGCATAGATACTCTGAGAGATACGACGGCGCTTCAGAGAAACGCCGTCGTATCTCTTCTGTGAATCTGGCCCTCAATCACCCCTGGGGTTTTTATTTATTTTTATTGCAAAACAAACTAAAAAATAAAAAACAAATAAACTTCTACTTTGTTTCTGTTATAGAATTTTGCAAAAAAAGTAATTTTTCTTCTTCACTGATGTGCGCTGATGAGGCTACACCTATGGGCACTGATAGGCTGCACCAATTGGCACTGATGAAGCTGCACTGATAGGAACTGATGAGGCTGCACTGATGGGCACTGATGAGGCAGCACTGATGGGTACTCGTAGGCAGCACTGATGAACACTGATTGACACTGATGGGGCTGCACTGATAATCAGGGCAGTAATGATCAGTGCCCTTATCAGTGTAAATGTCCCCTGTCACAGGATAGCTGGTTGTCGGCTTTCCGTTACTCACACAGTGACAGCACTGAGAAATGGAAATGCCGATAATCAGCATTTGTTCCCAGATAGCAAGCAATTGAGCTGCAAGTTTGAAAATTACTTGCTAAGCTATTGCTAGACTTGCCAGGCTTCACACGTTTGTAGCAGAATTTCAGCAAGTCCGCATTGTATGACTTCAGATCAACTTTCTTTGCAAACATTCTGCAAGTCTGATGCGAGAGGGCGCGCAGGGGGGCGGGGTTCTGGGAGGACATCAATACACGCCCTCCCAGAACGTGATGGCCACGCTGCAACCGTCTTTAGAAAAAGGTATAGCACCGCTCCAAGCAGGTCAAATGAAGGTAAAAGCCTCTCCTCCAGATTAGAAGCCCCAGGTGCTGGAAATGCATGTAACAATGCAAATGGAAAGAAATTCTGGACAGCCGCACTCCAAAAAAATATTTTTTTGCCTTTATTAAAAAAATGGATTCAAAAATACATGCCACAGCAGATCAGAACGGATAGAAGATCTGATGTGTTTCACACTAACAAACAGTGCTTAATCATAGCTGTGACTAAGCACTGTTTGTTGGCAACGTGGAGGGTGTGGAATGCCGCCCGACAGCGTTTTAAGCAACCACTTCAATGGTCGCCAGCACACCCTCTGTGGGGAAACCCCAGTTTACCGCATCTCTGTACTGTTCCAGATCCCCAGGGGTGGGCCAGATACGGCATTACTACCTTGGGCCATGTTATGCTCCAGGGTACTTTGCTAACCTTTGCTGTTCTGAAGGCTCAGTATGACCTGCCCCATTGGATGCAGTTCAGGTACATGCAATTGCGCCATGCCATCAGGGCTCAGTTCCCGAGTTCGCCTCTCCTCCAGGCTGATCCTATTGAAGAACTTCTAGCTCCCAGTGACTTGACTAAACCTCTCTCCATGCTCTATGGAGCACTCCTGGGCTCTGGCTCCCCCAAGTTGGAGAAACTGTGGGAGTCATGGCACAGAGACATACCCTCACTGGACAGGGAGGGATGGGATGACTGTCTTGACTACAGCCCCAAACTGGTCATTTCCTCCAAAGACTAATGCCCCATACAGACGGTCGTTTTTTGTGATGAAAAAAAAATGACGTTTGAAGTGATGAAAAAAAACGACATTTTTGAAACTTCATTTTCAAAAACGATGGAGCATACACACCATCGTTTTGAAAAATGATGAACAAAGTGACGGCACTCTAAAGGGGAAGTTCTATTCGCCTTGAGGCTGCTTTTAGCTGGTTACTTGTTAGTAAAAGATGATTCGTGCTTTTTTGTCTGTTAAAGCGTGATGAATGTGCTTACTCCATTATGAATGGTAGTTTTACCTCCCGTCTCAAAACTTGCTTCTGGGCATGTGCGGGTTTAAAAACGTCGTTTTGCCCACACACTATCATTTTCATTGACACAAAAAATGACATTTTGAAAAACGACACAAAAAATTCGAGCATGTTCGAATTTTTTTTTGGTCGTTTTTCTGAAGACATAAAACGACATTTTCCCCACACACTATCATTTTAAATGACGTTTTCAAAAACGTAATTTTTTTTCATCACAAAAAACGATCGTCTGTATGGGGCATAAGGCCTTGTACACACGAGAGGATATCCGCCGGACCGTTTCCAGCAGATAAATCCTCTGGCGGATTTTGATCTGATGGCTGTACACACCATCAGATCAAAATCCCCGCGGAATACATCCGCGGTGACGTGGCTGCGCCGTCGGCGCGCCGATGACACGGCGACGTGCGCGACCCTGGAAGGTAAATACTTCCACGCATGCGTCGAATCATTACGACGCATGTGAGGGATGGGGATCGGGCGGACTTATCCGGTGAGTCTGTACAGACGACCGGATAAGTCCGAAGGACATATTCCAGCGGATAGATTTCTTAGCATGCTAAGAAATTTTTATCCGCGGAAAATCCGTCGGCTGGATTTTTATCCCCTGGAAAATGTCCGCTCGGGCCTACACACGACCGGATCTGTCTGCTGGAACTCATCCGCGGATCAATCCCAGCGGATAGATCCGGTCGTGTGTACGGGGCCAAACTCATTCAGGTGTTAAAGGGGTTGTAAAAGTTTGTTTTTTATTTTCTAAATTGGTTTCTTTAAGCTTGTGCATTGTTGGTTCACTTACCTTTTCCTTTGATTTTCCTTCTAAATGTTTTTTTTCTTTGTTTTCTTTATCTGAATTTCTCGCTTCCTGTTCCTCCTCAGTAAGCTGTTCAGTAAGCTGTTCTGGCTGACTATCCACCGCTCAAATAATGGTGGAAAGCTTAGTGAGGAGAAACAGGAAGTGAGAAATTCAGACAAAGAAAAAAAACATTTAGAAGGGAAATCGAAGGAAAAGGTAAGTGAACCAACAATGCACTAGCTTAACCGCTTAAGGACCACCTCCTGCACATTTAGGTCGGCAGAATGGCACGGCTGGGCACATGCACGTACAGGTACGTCCTGCGCTAGTGCCCAGCTGTGGGTCGCGGGCCCCGCGGACCCAATTGCCGCTGGAGTCCCGTGATCGGTCCCAGGAGCTGAAGAACGGGGAGAGCTGTGTGTAAACTGTGGCGGCGTCATCGATTGTGTGATCCCTTTTATAGGGATACACAATCGATGACGTCACACCTACAGCCACACCCCCGTACAGTTAGAAACACATATTAGGTCATACATAACCCCTTCAGCGCCCCCTTGTGGTTAACTCCCAAACTGCAATTGTCATTTTCACAGTAAACAATGCATTTTAAATGCATTTTTTGCTGTGAAAATGACAAGGGTACCAAAAATGTGTCAAAATTGTCCGAAGTGTCCGCCATAATGTCGCAGTCATGAAAAAAATCGCTGATCGCCGCTATTAGTAGTAAAAAAAGATAATTAATAAAAATGCAATAAAACTATCTCCTATTTTGTAAACGCTATAAATATTGCGTAAACCAACCGATAAACGCTTATTGCGATTTTTTTTACCAAAAATAGGTAGAAGAATACGTATCGGCCTAAACTGAGGAAAAAAATAAGTTTTTTTATATATTTTTGGGGGATATTTATTATAGCAAAAAGTAAAAAATATTGAATTTTTTCCAAATTGTCGCTCTATTTTTGTTTATAGCGCAAAAAAAACGCAGAGGTGATCAAATACCACCAAAAGAAAGCTCTATTTGTGGGAAAAAAAGGACGCCAATTTTGTTTGGGAGTCACGTCGAACGACCGCGCAATTGTCTGTTAAATCGATGCAGTGCCGAATCACAAAACCTGGCCGGGTCCTTTAGCTGCCTAAAGGTCCGGGTCTTAAGTGGTTAAAGGAACCTATTTAGAAAATAAAAAACTAACCTTTACAACCCCTTTAAGTTTCTCCACAAGGGTATACTTTACACCCCAAAAACGACACTGAATTTTCCCTGATAGGAACCCAGAGTGTCCCAGCTGTACCATACAAGTCGGCACGTTTATGCATATGTTCTGGTAGTGTCCTGTGATCCCGGCCTACTGGACGAAAGTTTTCACAGTTATTAACACTAAACTGCAACTGTCTCTCCCACTGAAACCCGAATTGGCCCTGTTGGGTGTTCACGAAGATGAACAGCACTCCCACCACTCTAAATTATTGATCTCTTACCTGCTTTTTTATACCAAAAAATAGATACTTCTTAAATGATTAAAGCTGCCCTACCTACAGTATGTATAAAATTACATAACAAAACTGGGGCTGCCATTGGAAGTATGAGAAAGTACTTAATGGACACACAGTAGTCACAATTATAGCCTAGAGGCCTTTGTATTATCTGGTGGTGGTGGAACATGAATACCTATGTTTCTTGCTACCAAGATTGTGTTTTCAGTACCTCATGCAGATGTGTTCGCAATGTTTTCACCTTTGTGTATGTGTGTACTTCCATGATATCCTCTGTTTTGTACCCAATGGATATACTGTACATTTTCCTATGTGACAACAATAAAGCACCTTTGTAGTTGGGCTGGATTCAGGTAGATTTGCGCTTTTTTTACGGAGGCGCAGGGCAACGTTTTTGCCCTGCGCCCCCGCAAATTTACTGCGCTGCCCTTGATTCACGGAGCAGTAGCTTCGTAAATTGCGTAGGCGCGCCGGCACAATGCCCGGCGTAAGCACGCGCAATTTATATGATCCCGTAGGGGGCGGGAATCATTCAAATTAGGCGCGTTCCTGCGCCGATCGTAGAGCGCATGCTCCGTCTGGAAACTTTCCCGACGTGCATTGCGGCAAATGACATCGCAAGTGACGTCGCAAGTTCAAAGTGAACGTGAATGGCGTCCAGCTCCATTCACTAATCACTTACGCAAACTACGTAAATTTGAAATTTCGCGACGCGGGAACGAGGGGTATACGTAACATTGGCTGCCCCTGCTAATAGCAGGGGCAGCCTTACGCGAAAACCGCCATAAGGAAACAACGTAAACTGCGTACGCAGGGCTCGCGTAACGTTGTGAATCGGCGTTAGTATGCAATTTGCATACTATACGCTGAGCACAACGGGAACGCCACCTAGCGGCCATCGCAAGAATGCAGCCTAAGATAGGCGGGCATAAGAGCCTTATGCCGCGCATATCTTAGGCTGCAGTCGACGTAACGAGGTTCCTGAATCAGGAGCATTCGTTACGCCGGGGCAAGTAAGCAATTGCGCTGTGTAACTATGGTTACACAGGCGCAATTGCTTCTTGAATTCAGCCCACTGTTTGTTAGTGTTAAACGCGTCAGCTCTTCTGTCTGTTCTGATCTGCTGTGGCAAGTATTTTTGAATAGATTTTTTGAATAAAGGCAAAAAGATTTTTTTGGAGTACGGCTGTCCAGAATTTCTTTCTATTTGCATTGCAGCCGTCTTTAGCTATATTGTGGTCGGCAACCACTGGAAAAAAAAAGGCTGATGTACCTGTAGCAATGACCCGGGACTGGTCTGTAATGGAGGACTTTAACTCTAAATAGCTTCTTCAGGGTAAGAACCAGAGTAACTAGACTCCAAACAAGAACTCCCCAATAGGAGTATAATCCAGGATGTAATGCTAAAACAGTGCAAAACAAGTCTCTGGATTCCACAAGGCAGGTAATCACTGTGTATGCTGTGATGCCACTTGCAGTGCCAGTCAGCTTCTGTACTTGTTGCCTGTGTCCTGGATCCTCAAGCTTCCTGCTTGCTTTTAGCTGGCTAGGCCAGAGGTCCCCCAGCCCAAACAGGAGATGGAACCCCAAAAAATAATTCTTCAAGGTAGTCTTCCAGGAAATCCTCAGCCCTTTACCTGGGTCTTACTCCCTGAGGTACAAGAGGAAGCTGTTTCAGGCCCCAGCCTATTTATACCCATCTGAGCCCCCTGCTGATCACTCACTTTCCTGACCAGGGATTAGCTGAAGATGCATGAAAATGCCTCCCTGGTTCAAAGCTATTCCACCCACAATATCCCACAGTTTAGTGGGATGTAGAGGAAAGTAGCTGAGACTTCACCAGCAGAACATAGAACAGACACTAATAAATGATTGTCAATAAATGTTTTTTTTTTTTTGTTAACTCTGTCCTTTTTGGTCTGAGATTGTATCGTTAGTTTTAGCTTTGAGTTAAATAACCTGCATAGGCTAGTGCCAAGTTAAGCATCTGACGGCTATTTCTGGTAGTTAGAGGTTCTGTTGCATGACAGATTAGAAACTACTGGGAACTAAGTTGCAGAGCAGATTGACTCTGAGGCCCCGTACACACGACCGAGTTTCTCGGCAGAATTCAGCCAGAAACTCGGTCGGAGCTGGATTCTGGCGAGAAACTCGGTCGTGTGTACACTTTTCAGCGAGGAACCCGTCGAGGAACTCGTCGGGCTGAAAAGAGAACATGTTCTCTATTTCCTCGTTGTTCAATGAGGAAAGTCGGCCCGCCGAGCTCCTCGGCGGCTTCCACACTGAACTCGACAAGGAACTCAATGTGTTTGGCACGTCGAGTTCCTCGGTCGTGTGTACGGGGCCTGAGTGAGTTCCAGTGCCACAGCATTCCAGGCTGGTTGGAGAAGGAAGCTTGTATTATTTCCATACTGTAGTGCATCAGTATACTTATGGTTAATGTTATATTGTGGTTGCAGTAGTTCCTCTGCTCTCAGTTACTTTTATTAGATTACTGGTTAATTTCCCAGGAAGGGAACACCCTCCTGTCCTTGGTGGAGGCACTATTATGTTTATTATCAAATCTACTCCATTTAATGAAGGTTCTGGTTCTCTTGTTTACCTACAGGTTAAGTGCAATATTCAAGAGGCATATAGAGGTATGCACCATTTTGTGTAACAGAGAGGTATGAGGCACTGTGTGTAATAGAGAGGTTAGGAGCACTTAGAGTAGTAGAAGTATGAGGCACTGTAAATGTAAGGCCTCTTTCACACAGGATGGATCCGTGATGATCCGCCCCGTATACCTCCGCTTGCTCAGCGGAGGTATACAGGATGACAGGGCGGTCCCCGCACACTGTGCAGGGAGCGCTCTGTCAGATCTCCGCTCTCCCCTATGGGGGGATCGGATGAAAACAGACCGTCTTTCCGTGTTCACCCGATCCCAAGACGGATGGAAAAATAGGGTTTTCCTCCGTCTGCAGAATTGGAGGATTGCGGACCTGGATGAGATCCGATGACACCCGCAATCTCATAGGGATCAATGTATGTCCCTTTTTCATCCGTACACGGATGGATGAAAAAGCGGACATACAGTCTGACTGTAAGAGCCCTGAATGTTACCAAATAGTTTACTGGGGAATGTTTGTTTTATTGTGCTTAAGCCCTGGTTCACACTGGGTACGATTTGGAACGATTTGAGATGCGATGTCAAATCGCATCTCAAATCGGCGGCAATTGTCGGCAATGGCACTGTCCTAATCAGTGCGACGCGGCATCTGCGATTTCAAAAAGTAGTTCCTGTACTACTTTTTGCGATTTCGGGCTGCGATTTACATTAAATTGCGGCCAAAATCGCGGTAAAATCACGCATTTTACCGCGATTTTGAATTCGCAGCAGTGTTCCACCCAACTTTACAAGAAGCTCTTAAACTAAAGACCAACCCTCCACCCCTCGTTTTTGGATATATAATTTTTACAAAGGCCGGGCCGAAGTACGTAATTTCCTCTTCTGCGGTGAGCCCTCCTTCTACTTTAATGAGTACCAAAGCCAGGCTGAAGAATGGAATTTCCTCTTCTGCGGTGAGCCCTCCTCCTTCTCCCCTGCCGCCTTCTGGGACCTGTGTGTGTCCCAGAAGACGAGTTGGCCATTCAGAATGTGCCGCGTGGCTCGTGCATTCACAGTAGGAAACCGGCTGTGAAGTCTGAAGGCTCCACTGCTGGTTTCCCTTAGTTGCAATGGCGGCCCCTGCACTTGAGCCGGTGGATGAATCGGCCTCGGGGGGCTGACATGGTTGTCTTCTTGGACAGGTAGGTGTCCTTATTAAAAGTCAGCAGCTACAGTACTTGTAGCTGCTGACTTTTAAAAAAATCTTTTTTGAGGATGCAACTCAAAAAATGCTGAGGGTATAATACTATTTTAAACAGTGCTGTTAAACTAACACTATTAGATTATTAGACCGGTATGACAGAAACAGAAGACCTTAGACAAGTCAAATGGTTATATGATTTTTACTGTACATTTATCTGTTTGCCCTGAGTTCATCATTAAATATCTTCTATACAGTTGTGCACAATAGACAAATAGAAACATCTGGCTTGTCTGTATGTTTAATTTCCTATGTCTATTTAATGGTATATTATATAAAACTCCACCAAATCCCAAAGAAAAACATTGTTGTTCATCTCCCCACTGAACTATACCGGAAAGTTAATGTGTGGTGCGAGGGAAGCTGACATATAAATAGGTATCAATCCTTCTATGTTTCCATATACTTAATTTATATTACAGCAACTTTCCAACAAGTATTGGCAACAGAAAGAAGCCAGCTGTTTCCATCGCTGCTCAACTGAAGTTAATTGCCAAAATAACTCAACATTACATGAATGTACATACATCACAAGTATCCTGGGTGCAGCTCCAAGTAGCTGGGTGCCTTCGATATAGAACCTGAATGGTAACTTCAGATCACCTTAGATAAACGCTACAACATCGGGAGCAACGACTGCAGACAGTTTCTGCTCTGTTTATATCATGCAACGTTGCCAACCAAGAGTATTTTTACTGGCAGCAAACAAAAAAAATGGCTTTTCTTTACTGCTAGTGACAGCTAGTGTCAGTGACAGGAAAAGTTTGCACTATATGGCCGAGACCATCCGAGTGCCTGCTACAGTGTGTTTGGACAGCGCCAGCGGAGGCGGTGCCTGAGCATGTCATGTGATGTCATGGTGTAAGGGAGCCAAGCGGAGCAGCCAGGGCCTTGTGTACGGGTCTGCAGGATGGGAGGAAGCCAAGCCTGGAGCAGGCCTGTCAGTGCTGTTTGGACTCGAGTGGACTGAAGGGACCACCTGGTGTGGAGAGAGACTGTCACTGTGACTCAGAAGGGGAAGTGTCGTGTAGGCGAGGTGTAATCATTATCTGTGCTGCTGCACACTGCTGTCAGTGTCACTGTGATGCCCCGTACACGCGTACGGGTTTCCCGGCTGACTTTTTACCGCTGGGAAACCCAAGGGGATAGCTGAGAACCGACTCGGCAGCTTTTTCCCCCTACACAAGGCCAGTTTTCCTGTCAGGAAAACTGCCATGAGAGCTTTGGCCAGGAAACCTGGCCGTGTGTATGCTCCACGGCAGTGTTTTCCATAGGAAAACGCTAGGAAAAAAAACGCCGGGAATCGCGGCAGGAAAAAAGAGAAAATGGAGCATACATACCATATATACTGTATGCCATAGAGCATACACACGGGCAGTTTTCCCGGCCAAAAGCTGTCATGGCAGTTTTTCCAACGGGAAAACTGGTCGTGTGTATGAGGCATTAAGCCGCGTTCACACGACCGTTTTTAATGTCCTAGAAAAAAACGTTTTTCTCAACGTGATTCTTGTCAAGCCTGCCTTGCATACACATGATCGTGAAAAAAAAATGCTCGAGCAAAGCGCGGTGAGCCGATGACGTACAACACGTACGACGGCACTATAAAGGGGAAGTTCCATTCGGATGGCGCCACCCTTTGGGCTGCTTTTGCTAATTTCGTGTTAGTAAAAGTTTGGTGAGAGACGATTCGCGCTTTTCATTCTTTGTGCTTTTCAGTCTGTTACAGCATGACGAATCTCCATTATAAACGCTAGTTTTACCAGACCGTGTGCTCCCGTCTCATAACTTGCTTCTGAGCATGCGCCATTTTTCACGACGAGAAAAATGCTCTGGAGCCTAGACATGATCGTTTTTAATGACCATTTAAAAAAATTGCATTTTTACGTCATGAAAAACGGTCGTGTGTACGCGGCATTAGAGTCAATTTCTGGCTGTCCTGGAGTCCTGTCCAGCTACTTACTTACTATATTGAAAATAAAATAATAATTATGTTTTTTGCCTTAATATCTATCTTAAATCACATTTCTAATTGTGCATCGTACTTGTTTGTAGTCTAAATACTGAAACTTGCACTTAAAACTGTAATTTTGTAACTTTTGGAAATACTAGTAAAAACTTGGCTGTGCCAGTAAATTTTGGCTGTCCTATCAGTAAAGTTCAGTCTGATAGGTTGGCAACACTCACACCATGGCATTGTTGTAATTTACGGTGCTAATGCAGTATGCATGCTGTAGTGTGTTGCAGTGCCAATTATTTTGAACGGTTGCCTTTCCGTGCTATAATGCATCACAGTGCACCACAATACAGGATGTACACTTCTGTCCACTGCAAAGCAAAATAATGCAACAGGACCCATTTTTAAAGCATTTAGGTGCATTGACAGCCCATTCATTTTGAAACATGAACACTGTGACCTGCAGTGTTTTCATGTGAATGGGCCCTAATGTTGTCCTTTCAGAATGTTTACTATGTTGAAAATGTGACCTAAAAGTAGACTATTACATTCTAAGAAAAGTAAAGTTAAAAGGTTTACATACAATATAGTACATCAAATAAAAGATATCCTAAGTAGTGATGAAAGAACTGAATATGGTTTAGTTCACTGGACGTTCACTGAACAACTGGAAAATCTGCAAATCCCTGAACTCCATTGAAGGCTATGGTAGACAAATCTTGTTATTATTTTCAGACCTAGTTCAAGGGCAATTTGCAAGCTTTTGTGGAAAACAAAGTATGGGTAGCTAAGCATTGCCATAGGGGACGTGTAATACAAAAAAATAAAAATATACCTTTTAGAGAAAAGCATTTTTTTTTTTATAAGGCTTAAAAGGACAGCAAAAATACACAATGGGGGTTACTTACGAAAGACAAATCCACTTTACACTACAAGTGCAAACTACAAGTGCAAAGTGCGCTGAAAGTGCAGTCGCTGTAGATCCGAGGGGGACATGCAAGGAAAATAAAAAACATCGGGCCAAATTCTCAAAAAAGCTGCCTAACTTAACTTTCAGCAGTTAAGTTACACAGGCGTTACATTTCTACCTAAGTGCCCGATCTTCAAAGCACTTACCTAGAAATTACACGCCGTGTAACTTAAGTGCCTCCGTCGCAAGGCGGTCCTCCTCTCCGGGGGGCGTTTACAATTTAAATGAGGCGCGCTCCCGCGCCGGCCGTACTGCGCATGTGTGTGACGTAATTTTCCCGACGTGCAGCGCGCGAACGTAATTTACGCCGGGCATTGTGGATTGCGACGGGACAATAAAGTTGCGACGGGTGAAAAAAAAAAAACGCGCCGGGAAACCAAATAAAAAAAAAAAATTGACAGCGTCGCTCGGCATGCATTCCTGAGAGGGAGAACTCCATGCCAATTTTCAAAGAAAAAACCGGCATGGGTTCCCACCCCAGGAGCATACCAGGCCCTTAGGTCTGGTATGGGTTGTAAGGAGACCCCCCCTACGCCGAAAAATCGACGTAGGGGGTCCCCCTACAATCCATACCAGACCCGTATCCAAAGCACGCTACCCGGCTGGCCAGGAATGGGAGTGGGGACGAGCGAGCGCCCCCCCCTCCTGAGCCGTACTAGGCCGCATGCCCTCAACATGGGGGGGTTGGGTGCTCTGGGGCAGGGGGGCGCACTGCGGGCCCCCCCACCCCAGAGCACCCTGTCCCCATGTTGATGAGGACAGGACCTCTTCCCGACAACCCTGGCCGTTGGTTGTCGGGGTCTGCGGGCGGGGGGCTTATCGGAATCTGGGAGTCCCCTCAAATAAGGGGGCCCCCAGATACCGGCCCCCCACCCTAAGTGAATGGATATGGGGTACATCGTACCCCTACCCATTCACCTGGAGGCAAAGTGATAGTTATTAAACACACAACACAAGGGTTTTTAAAATCATTTATTAGTCTGCTCCGGAGGCCCCCCCTGTCTTCTTTAGCTCTAATACCAGGGGGGGCTTCTTCTTCCACTCTCCGGGGGTCTTCTCCGCTCTCCGGGGGTCTTCTCCGCTCTCCGGGGGGGTCTTCTCCGCTCTCCGGGGGTCTTCTTCTATCTTCGCCGCTCTCTGTTGTTGACTCGGCGCACCCCGGTTCTTCTCCAGCTGTCCGGTGCCTTCTCCTTCAGCGCTGGCTGCCTGCTATCTTCGTGTGTTAGCTCAATTACTAGCAGGCAGCCAGCGCGGTCTTCTGTGACGTCATCTTCTTCTATTCTCTTCTTCTCCCTTCTTCCGATGTTGACACGTCGCCTCTTCTCACTGCAATGATGGAAGCGCGCCTTGCATCCCATTTATATAGGCATCACCGTCCCATCATGCTCCGGTAGGTACCCACGTGGTGGGTGCCTACCCACGTGGGTACCTACCGGAGCATGAGCAAGAAGACGCCCCCCTGGTATTAGAGCTAAAGAAGACAGGGGGGGCCTCCGGAGCAGACTAATAAAAGATTTTAAAAACCCTTGTGTTGTGTGTTTAATAACTATCACTTTGCCTCCAGGTGAATGGGTAGGGGTACGATGTACCCCATATCCATTCACTTAGGGTGGGGGCCGGTATCTGGGGGCCCCCTTATTTGAGGGGACTCCCAGATTCCGATAAGCCCCCCGCCCGCAGACCCCGACAACCAACGGCCAGGGTTGTCGGGAAGAGGTCCTGTCCTCATCAACATGGGGACAGGGTGCTCTGGGGTGGGGGGGCCCGCAGTGCGCCCCCCTGCCCCAGAGCACCCAACCCCCCCATGTTGAGGGCATGCGGCCTGGTACGGCTCAGGAGGGGGGGGGGCGCTCGCTCGTCCCCACTCCCATTCCTGGCCGGCCGGGTAGCGTGCTTTGGATACGGGTCTGGTATGGATTGTAGGGGGACCCCCTACGTCGATTTTTCGGCGTGGGGGGGTCTCCTTACAACCCATACCAGACCTAAGGGCCTGGTATGCTCCTGGGGGGGGAACCCATGCCGGTTTTGATTTTACAAATTGCCGTGGAGTTCTCCCTCAGGAATGCATACCAAATGCCGTCGCTTGAATGGGCTTTTACATGGTGTTACTAACTTTCCACATTGTAAAACCAGCCCTAGTTTTGCGCAAGCAAATCGGAACTTACGCAGAAATCACAATGCTTAAAAGCTTTGTTTATCTGTTTAAGTCCTCATTTGCATACTCAAAGCGGCATTTCAATGAGAAATGCCCCCAGCGGCGGATGCGGTACTGCATCCTAAGATCTGACAGTGTAAGTGTCTTACACATGCCAGATCTTCTGCCTAACTTTGGAAAAAGCCTTTTGAGGATCGTTTCCAAAGTTAGGCACAGAGATACGCAGGCTGAACAGCAGTTCCGCCTGCGTATCTCTTTTGAGAATTTGGCCCATCATTTTAGCTTGCACACGATTGGATGATAAAATCAGCAGAGCTTCCCCTCATTTCAGATCTACCCCTCCGATTTACAGCGACTGCACTTCCAAGTGCACTTTCAGTGCAATTTCAAGTGCACTTTGTACTTGTAGTGCAAAGTGGATTTGTCTTTCGTAAATAACCCCTATTGCCTTTAAAAATCATGCTTGGGAATGCCCCAAACCTGCACGCGAAGTGATGCACCTGTAGGACATAATCT
The DNA here is from genome assembly GCF_905171775.1 of Rana temporaria. Lineage (NCBI taxonomy): Eukaryota > Metazoa > Chordata > Amphibia > Anura > Ranidae > Rana > Rana temporaria. Next base: position 587,166,356 of record NC_053489.1, read on the forward strand.
AGCAAAAGTGACCATTTAGAAAGGAAAAAATACATTTGCAGCTCAATGACATTTTCCGATCATTTCTTGCAAACTCAGGTCTGGTATGAATTTCAAGGGGGAACCCCTTCCCAAAAAATAATAAACTGTGTGCGGTCCCCACCTCATAATTCATACCAGATCCTTATGCACGATAAAGGTCTGGTATATATTTTAAGGGGGACCCCAGGCTATTTTCTTTCTTCAGGGCATGTAGCCTGCATGTCTCAGGAGTGCGCAAGGGAAACCCTTGATGCTCTCCCCTTTCATTAACACCCAGGTTGCATGCCTGAATAAGGCTCTGGTATTAATTTTGAGAGGACGAATCATGTAAAAAAAAGAGTGGTCCCCTAAAACCTATACCAGACCCCTATCCAAGCATGCAGCCTGGCTGTCCTCACAAAATAGGTCGCAGCAAGCATGTGCACCTCCGTCCTGAACCATACCAGGCCACATGCCCTGAACATGGGTTGGGTAACTTGCCAGGTTGGGCAATCTAGGAGCCCCCTCTAACATAATAGGACCCCCCCCCCCCCCCACACACACACACACGTGAATGGTACTCTTTTCATCCACATGGTAAATAAACACATTTTAAAATAAAAAAACACAGTGATAAACTAATCATAAATAACGTTGCCCAATGTAATGACAACAAACCGTGCACAACAATCTTGCTCCCAACTACCAGCTTTTGGGTCACATGCTCAAAGTAAACAAGCCAGCTGGCAATGTTGGCTGATATCATTGACCATATTAGGCCAATGATGTTATCTGGGATACTTGATGGCTTGTTTACCATCATTCATTTATTATAGGTAATATAGCTATCACTAAATCAGTGAGTTCTGGCTGCAGCGGCCAGAGATTTGGCACTGAGTTCACCCATTCAGAAAATCTCAAAACAGTTATGCCGTGTACACATGCTTGGAATTTACGCCAACAAATGTTCGTTGGGAGCTTGTTGTCGGAAATTCCAACCGTGTGTAGGCTCCATCGGACATTTGCTGGTCGGAAATTCCGACAATACAAATTTGAGAGCTGGTTCTCAAATTTTCCGAAGAATTGTTGTCGGAAATTCAGAGTGTGTGTACACAATTCTGTCGCACAAAATACCACGCATGCTCGGAATCAAGCAGACGAGCCGCCCTGGCTGTTAAACTTAATTTTTCTATGCTCGTCGTACGTGTTGTAGGTCACCACGTTCTTGACGTTTTTGTTGTGGTTTTGTTGTCGGAATGTCCGATCGTGTGTACGCAGCCTTAAAATATAAACTAAAGGCAAAACTTTTTTTTCCGTTTTGGATAGAGTGGTGAGGGGTTAGAACTCAAGGTCAAGGTTTTATTGCTGTCTGTGTCCCATTAGGGAAATTCACTCTCTCCAGTTACCCTGATCCCCAATGTGAATGAAAGTAAGCTTGAGTTCCTATCAAAACAGAAAAAAAGGAACTCTTCCAGTGGAGACACTTGCTCCCATGAAAACTGTCTGAGAGACCTCCAGTGGCGTCACTAGGGCTGGGGTCACTTGGTGCGGTAAAACACCAGGTGCCCCCCCCCCCCCCCCCCATCGGGCTCTCTCCTGTCTAGCCAGCCACGGTGCCCTGCAGGGCACTGGGCAGCGTCGTTTTGGGCCGCCACCAACCGCATCATTTACAGGGCCCTGCCATCCCAAAACTACAGATGGGAGAGACACCATTGCACTTTCTACTTGATGGTGTCACCCCTCTGGTGGGTGTCACCCGAATGCAGTCCGCACCCCCTGCAGCAACTTTAGTGATGGCACTGGATAAATCCTCACATAGGAAAGATATGCCACAGGTAAGCAAGTGAAAGGAAATCTACATTATGAGACAACTACTGTATGGTAAAAAAAAATAAAAAAAAATAGTGAATGTAACCCTACCTTTCTTTCTTTCTGTTCTTTTTTTTTTCTGAGTCAGACAGAATGGAGAAGATATAGAACTATTGTCCTAGTGGCGCAGTGAAAGGACTTGGGGTAAACTCTTTCCAACTGGGTCAAGTACAGAATTAAAAACATTTCAGAAGTATTTAAGCAAAAATGCATGGTATTGGACTTTAAAAATATACATGCTGTTTTTTCCCATGTTTGGTTTTGTGCTAATTATTTTATATGTACAGTACTAATGAGCAGAAAAGGCTCTTAACATAGTACCTGCTCCTGCTACCAGGGGAGACAACATAATATTCAAGGTGGAGGAGGAAACAGGAGAGGAAATTATAGTTGATGCAAAGCAGGGATTATGAGGGATGGGGGATTTAGATACAGGAGGTAAGATGTTAGATGCAGGGGGAGTTACAGGGCTTTAATATGTTAAAGCAGTCTGTGTAGACACTAAAAATGCCTATAGATATTGCATCTGTAAAGACTAAAGCATGTACTTACCTCTCCTGCTGCCCGTGCTGCAAAACACCAGTCTGATCCTGATAAATCCTTCAAAATGTTTAGTGGTTCCTCCTGTAGACCTCCAAATCACTATAAGACACATTAAGGAGATTTTCCCTCACTTCGTATCTCTGCAATACTGCTTAGGCACAATCATGGCCACTGTGACAAGACTGTCCCCTACTATGCTACCAAGCCTTTCCAGCAGCCTGCAACGTTTGAATACAGTGACAGAGCCATGGACAAGGCTCTGCCACTGTGGTTCACACTCGATATGTGATTCATACTCGAAAATATGTTGGTAGGTGTAGTTGGTGGAGTCTGTGCTTTTGATATTGTAGCGGCCTGCTACTTTCTAGCTAGAGCTGCTTTAAATTTAGAGGGTAGTCTGAAAGTTTGTTGACTCAGACTGTAAGATTTTTTACTAAATTTGGGCCTCTGTTCCAGCCATGGCTGTACTGTGAGTGACCACTATTGTTGTCTGGGGTGCTGTTACCATCCCAGACCAAGGGTGGCAGCAGTCAGGTCAAGGTGTTTTGGGTGTTCCCCTTCGGCAGCCAATCAGAGGGCGTTGATCGTCCCACTGTGCATGCTGGGGAGGAGTCCTTAAGGGACAGGCGTCATTAGACCAGGGTTGTCGTCGATCCTGGGTCTGTCGTTCCACCACCCCCTGTGTGTGGCCCTCCTGGCCAGGGGTGCGTGTTCAAGAGTTCCTGGCTCCGGAACACGTTGGTCCGGGGTTGTGATCTATTAAGTAGGCCCGGTAGTCAGACTGGGTCTACGCTTGCAGAGTGGTCCTGTGCTGTCCGTCCTGAGGGAGGAAGCCACTCGATGAAGAACCTGTCTTGGAGAGCACCAAGCAAAAGGCTGGTATCTCAGGAGAGGCCTTGAACTTCATCGAAGGACGCACCATTACTTAAAGGCTGAATGATGGTCGCCTGTCAGTTCTAAGTTCACAAGAAGTTATTCGGGAGAAATCCGGGTGCTTAATCCTGTGCTGAGAGGATTTTGGACCGAATTTACCTCCATCTTTGGGAAGGTCTGTGGCAGAGACTTTACCAAGTTTCCGTGTGACATCCTGGCTGCTAGGTTAGTGAGAGAGGCCTATCCAGGTGCACAATACCCGCTCTGGCTAGAGTGGCGATGAAAGCTGCATTGCTGGAAGCAGGAGTGTTTCCGAACAGAAGTTATACACCTGAAACTATTACCTATTACTAGGGTTGTCCCGATACCACTTTTTTAGGACCGAGTACAAGTACCGATACTTTTTTTTGTGTACTCGCCGATACCGATACTTTTTTTTAAATGCAGCCACGTGTCCCCAAATGCAGCCTTGTGTCCCCAAATGCAGCCTTGTGTCCCCAAATGCAGCCTTGTGTCCCTTAATTCAGCCATGTCCCTAAATTCAGCCATGTCCCTAATGCAGCCTTGTGTCCCTAAATTCAGCCATGTCCCTAATGCAGCCTTGTGTCCCTAAATTCAGCCATGTCCCTAATGCAGCCTTGTGTCCCTAAATTCAGCCATGTCCCTAATGCAGCCTTGTGTCCCTAAATTCAGCCATGTCCCTAATGCAGCCTTGTGTCCCTAAATTCAGCCATGTCCCTAATGCAGCCTTGGGTCCCCTAAGACAAAGCCAAGTCAATCCCCCCCCCCTCCCCCCGCCGCTGCCGACATCTAGTTACTATGTGCTGGGGGAACACAACAGCTGTCATTTGCATTTGAATAGCTGTGCGTTTCCCCGCCGCGCCGTCATGTATAGCCCCTCCTCCTTGCCCAGAAACTGTGATAGACAGGTTTACCCGTCGCTTTGTCTAAGGCGGCAGCGGCAGCAGCTCTCCTCTTCCCCATACGAGGACTGCTCTGCTCCGCTCTCCGCCCCCTCTCCACCCCCTCACCACCCGCACTCGGGAAAAAATAAAAAAAATAAAGTATTCTATCTAGCATCGGGAGTATTTTTCGGGTTGTAAAAAATTATCGTGTGTGGTCTAAAACAACGTAAAAAACCTGCGCATGCTCAGAAGCAAGTTATGAGACGGGAGCGCTCGTTCTGGTAAAACTACCGTTCATAATGGAGTAAGCACATTCATAACGCTGTAACAGACAGAAAAGCGCGAATCGTCTTTTACTAACACAAAATCAGCTAAAGCAGCCCAAAGGCGGATGGAACTTCCCCTTTATAGTGCCGTTGTACGTGTTGTATGTCACCGCGCTTTGCTAGATAATTTTTTAAAAACGATGGTGTGTAGGCAACATCATTTTAATGATGAAGTTGGGAAAACTTTGTTTTTTGGACATGCTGAAAAACAATGTTTTTTTCATGCTGAAAAACGATCGTGTGTACGCAGCATGAGGCTTTAGACTAGAAAATTAAAGGGTCACTAAAGGAAAAATCATTTTTTGCTGAAATGACTGTTTACAGGGTATGGAGACATAATAGTTAACTGATTCCTTTTAAAAATGATTAAAAATAGATAAAAAACAATCATATAATGTACCTGTAGTTTAGTTTCGTTTTTGCTGTTGTTTCCTGGTTCTCTGATGTACAGAGACAAAGAGCCAATAGAGGGCAGTGATGCTTTGTAAAATGAAACTGGATTGGTGCTGACACACAGTAATCACACCTCCTTGATTAGTGACCACCGTGAGAAATCTCCCAGTACTGTGGTGATCAGGAAACAGACAACCAGGAAGTGTCCAGAACAGAGAGGAAATACAGCAACATCAAAGCAAAAACGAACAATGAGGACATGAAACCAGGACTGCAGTAAGGTAAAGGAAGCTATTTAGCTAAAAAAAAAAATCCTTTAGTGACCCTAAGCGTGGATGCACCTGCAGTTTTCATACAGGTTACCCTTGCTTCCCCAGAGGCTTTCTATTATGTCCCACATTTTTGGTGCGTTTTCTAAAAGCAGACTAAAGATGTAGCATGTCAGACATTTGGTGCACTTTCAGAAAACAGTGTGAAAGCGGCCTTAGATGGACTTTACTAACAAATTGAAGCCGAACTCCAGCTAACGCTTTTTAAGCAGTTAAAGGAAACAGTGTTTTTCCCTTTTGGGATGAAGGTTTTACATAAATGAATAAAAGCTGATCATTGTAAGCACTCTTGTCGGTGTTACTGACACTTTCTCTGGACAGTTTAGTCGGTTAAGGCTGGGTTCACACTATTGCGAATTGGATGCAGATTTCCCCGAATCCATTTTGCATGTCAGGAGATTTTGACTGGCTCTCTATGGAGCCGGTTCACACATCTCCTGGGCGACTCAGGTGTAAATTGCACAGGAGTCCTAGAGGCCTACAACAGAAAACAAATGCAAGGATTATTAAGCTGCAATATTTTACAATTTGGCTTTTGGATTTAGATACACTTTAAACAGCTGTTCTGGCACAAGGCAACACAAGGTGCCAGGTCCACTGTTTATTCCAACAAATGGATTTGACATGCAGTGGGCGCAGCCAAAAGACAGGCAGAGCAGGCTGTGCGGCTCCAGGTAGGGCTTTAAAGTGAAGATAGCAAAAGCAATATCCAGCACAGTGTAAATCCTCCAAAATCTTCCCTTTATTTGAAATAGCCATAAAGAGAAAACTGCTAATGTGTTTCTGCCTCACAGGGCCTGCTCATAAGAAGTATGGCTAAGGTCCCATGAGGCAGAAATGCACCAGCTCCTTGCTTTTTAGTGCTGTTTCAAATAAAGTGAAGATTTGAAGGATTTCCGCTCTGTTGGGTATTACTTTTGCACTGCTAAGGGTGGAAGGTCTGTGTAAGAAGAGTGAGACATATGTTTTCTGAACCCAACATGGTAGCATACATATGATATAGCTCTACCCCTATATTCACCCAAAGGACCTGTCCAAATCTATAAAAGCCTGACTGAGAACAGCCTCCCTCATTCTCCTTTTTGTCCTAAAGATATACACCCGCAAGACCGTGATGTGGCAATAAGTCCCTACCTGCCGACTGTGTTGGTGTCCGTCTGGTTCAGCCTCTCCCAGGCGCAGTCTCACATCTTAGGTTGCTAAATGCACCAGCAAGGTGGGGAGCCCCTTCTGGTGGTCTTTTGGGGCTGAGAAGTTCTCTAACTAGAGACGTCAGAACCTCATGTGCTGCACCTGAACTGGTTTTTGCTGGAGTCCATGATGCATGTGTCTCTCTGCACACCTAGGATGGTGTTTGGTTGCTAGAGTCCATTTTCTTTTCTCCTACAGGTATGTGCTATCCCTTTTTGATTTCCTCCCTTGCCATTAAAAATTCATTAGGCTTAAAATATGATTGCAGATCTTCGTCTGCTTGTTGTTCTGTGCTGCATACACACCACAAAATTAGTTCCATCCTTGTCAGTTTTCCACCTAAATTCAACCAATGACCCCATGTACTATTATTGGTGAAATGTGTTTTATGATCACAAAACAAAGACGTAAGTTCACTGCTAAGATTTTAGTTCACAATTCTCAGCTCATACTGACCATCAGTCTGTTAAGTAAGAGGAAAAAGAGTGCCTTTCCATGAGCATGGCCTTTGTTTTCTGATGCAACCTAGTCTGCTATCATTCTTGCTTAAAGTCAAGCTAAAAGAGCGTTGCCATGTCATGACAAGACCAGTGTGGACAGCGGCTTATCCATCTCTGCGGGTCTCACCCAGGAGCCACAGAAAGTTACCAGTGAGTGTCAGCATTCCTCCTCCCCTGAGCGCTAATAGCGTCAAAAGGTAAGAAGTGCTGGGCCTGCGGTGCTGACCTATTACCAGACTAATATGTCTTTGGATATTGCTGCCAAGATCTCTGTAAGAACAAAGGATGCTGTAAGCCAGCAAGTCATGACCGTTAATGGACAAGTAGTCAGTGAGTCTCTGAGTTCTCCAGCCACTTATGCCAGCGGACTCCAGGTGCAATGTCAAGGACGCAGCCCTGCAGATGAGTTCAGGTCATCACAATAAGCTCTTCTAACCAAGGAGGCCCCAAGCCCATTACAGACAACTTTTGTTCCCGGCTCTTAGGCCACCTTTATCGAAACCATTCAACCCTGCCTTACACCTGGCTACACTAGTAGTAGAAGCGGGCTCAATAGTTCTCCTTGAAGGGGCTAAGCAGCTTTTGAATGTCTCTTGGGCCCAGTCAATCATAAGGGTGGTTAAAGTGGAGTTTCAGCCACAAACTGTTTTTTTTAAAAGTCAGCAGCTACAAACACTGTAGCTGCTGACTTTTAATAAGGACACTTACCTGTCCAGGGAGCCCGCAATGTCGCTGACATTGCAACTAAGGGAAACCAGCAGTGAAGCCGCAAGGCCACTTTGTGAAGTGCCAGCCTATCTTCCTTCTGGGGCACACACAGGTCCCAGAACATGGGGGAGCGGGGGGCTCACCACACAAGACTACATGACGTAATGCGCCACGGTCTGGCTGGAACAGAAGTACACTTGGTACTTGAATTTTTTTTTTAAATATCCAAAAACAAGGGGTGGTCTTTAGTTTAAGACCACCTTTCAAAAGTGGGTTGAACTCTGCTTTAAGCAGGCCTGGAATGGGGTAACCCGGGCCAGATGACTGCCTTCAAAGCCAGAACATACATCATGTTTTCAAGACACGCCATTCCATACACCCCAATGAATGAAAAGGTAAAGCAGCTGATTCAAGAGGAGTGGGAGTAGTGATATGAAGTAGTAAGCAGTGACAAAATTATGCCCTACTCCAGAAAAAAAAAAAGATGATTCTCTGGTCAAAAGGAAGGCATGGCATCGAGCTAATGCACTTAACATGTGTTGCATGTTACAATACACACTTTACAGCACGGCACCCTACTGCAAAGGTATAGGCGCTACCATTATGCATTTTGTCAGGAGTGTTATTCTTTCCAGGGAATATTTTGTTTCTGTTGGCTGTATCCACGATCGATAAATTGATCCTTGGGCAACAAGCCCATCTTCAGGCAGGGTGGTCGTAAGTGCTTGTATGATGACAGGTTTTTCCCTCTGACTAGAAGTTTTGACTATTCCAAGATACTCACCGCCACTCAACCCTGGATGTCCTCAGTTTGCTGTGCAGATGGAAGGTGCTTGGAGTGGGCTCTTGATTACCGTATAACAGTGTTTACATTTCATAGAGTGGCACACATTCTTGGAATGTCAAACACGCTTTATTGGCCGCATGTACGTCCCAGCGCTAACAACTATTCCAGGAGGAATCGGTGGTTAGTCTGGCCTTCCTCTCCTCATAGGAGCTTAAGGCTCCAGTGAGTTCCTTCTGCTAGTTTGGTCCACTCTACATTCCAAGACTCAAGATTCTTTTGCCAGAATGGAAAACTTCAAGAGCAAATGGAAAAGTAGTCTGGTTGACGGGATTTGAATGGGCCAAGGAGTTGTCAGCTTCCCAATGCAGGGGTCTCCTGGAAAAGCAGGCCATGAGTTTACCCTTGCCATGGAACTTAGTCAGGACCAAGCACCTCAGGTACCAGTGTTTCCACAACACCTGTCCAATGATGGACTGTATATTGAGGGGGAAGGATTGGAGGACTTGGTCCGTCTTCTGGAAATAGTTCAATCCTGACAAGTTTCCAGAAAGGACGTCAACAAATGCTATTTACTCTGAAGTCTAAAACAGGTTCGCAGCCTGAGCAGAATTTTGATCCTTGCAACCTGGAGGTTGCCGAGTTGCTATCATTTCCACACATGGATCTGGATTTGGGGCTCAGCCTAGTTTTATAAAGACTCAAATTTCAGCAATTTCAGCTATCACCAGGGAAAATGGGCACGCAAGTTGCCAGGGGAATGCTTCACAAGGTTGGTCCTGAGACTTTGCCCGTAGTAGGAATAACGTTCCCCAGTAGGTTTTTATTCTGGTCCTCAATTTCCTTGCTAGGACTCTGAGCACTCTGCATAATCAGAAAGCAGTCCTCAGTGGGACATCACTTGCAAGGCAGTGTCCCTCAATAACTTCAAGCAATAATTTTAATAGGGAGAATATTGGCTCTGCAAGCACTTGGACAGAGTCCTACATCCTATTCCTTCTGGACAAGTTGGGGCCTATGCCCCTCGAGTACCTTTGTTCCCAAGGTGGCTTCTGTTTCCATTTCACAAAGTGGCAGTTTCAGCCTTTCCAAAAGAGAGAGTACCTAACCTACACTGGATGTACCAAGTGTCTAAAAGGCCTACCTTTAAGAAGCTTCCTAGTTACAATCTTCCAGAAGGGTGTTTGTGTTTCCATTGGGCAAATTCAGAGAAGGAACCTACAGCAAAACCTTGTTATCTTGGAGAGTCCAGTTCATCCAGAAGACTTAGTGTGGCCAGGCAAGATCCTCCAGAAGTGATACAGGCTCATTCAGCTAGGCCCATTTTTACATCTCAAAATTCAGGCATTTGTCTATAGAGACATCTGCAAAGCTGTAGGCTGGTTGGCGCAGTGCACCTGCCTCAGGCACTACAGGGAAGATCCATGGACTTGTACATCAATGGACTTCAACAGAATGATGGTCCAGACTTCTATGTCAATTGTAATAATGTTTGATTATACATTTTAGCCTTCCCTGTTTCGCTAGTTATTTATCATATGTATGCTCCCATGTTGGTGTCAGAAAAACTGAAAATTGTATTAAATACTTACTGTATTTTTCCTTTCCTGATGTCAATTCATGGCAGCATTTGAATCCTCTCTTTTTTGATCTTGATATCTTTACGAAGAATAGGGGATATTGCTCTCAGTCAGACTTTAATAGATTTGGACAGGCCCTGTGGGAGGATATACAGTAGGGGCAGAGCTATATCATATGTAGGCTGCCATTGATTGTAAAGAAAATTAAAATTACAGTAAGTATTTAATACAACTTTCTGTTTTTCTTACCATAAAATGAAGATTTCACGTATGGGACAGAAAATATTTACCAATTAGAAACCCACAAAAAAATCTCTGCAAAATGAAGGTGAGCAGGACAATCCCAACTCCTGGCAATATCTTGTGCTATTCGTGCTTAAATGTCTTAAATTTGAATTTCTGTGACATCTTTCAGCTGAAAGTCAATATACCCATCGCACACTTTCCTGAATGAGGCTTTAGGAGTAGCGGGTGCTGAATCAACAATCAGTTGCAACTGATCATCACATGCCTGACGAAGGAGTCCTGCGTGGTTTTGAAACATTAGGTCCTCTGTGATGCGATCGTTCTTCAATAAAGATTTGGATGCTATTCAACGATTCGTGGTGTGCTGGTGAATATATGCATTTGATCCTCTAGCTGAAGGCACTCTTTAGGATATTTATATATACAGTATCTCACAAAAGTGAGTACACCCCTCACATTTTTGTAAATATTTTATTATATCTTTTCATGTTCCAAAATCTATAGGCATTTGAAGAAACTCTGTCCACACTTTAAATACCACCACTGCGCACAGGAAGAATCCTGACCTAGAAATGAGCTGCCACTTAAAGAAATGACTATGCAAACAGTATTTTGACCTTTATCAGTGAACCAAAGATAAATCGACAAAATAGTGACGCTGTGTACTTAATAGACGTTAATTCCTATCAAGTAAAAAACAAAAAAATAATAAATAAAAATGTGCTAAACACTGTGCATATATATCACCCTGTGACACATGAAACACAATATTGTGAATATCTTCAAAATATTGTGAATATCTTCAAAATATTGTGAATATCTTCAAAATATTGTGAATATCTTCAAAATATTGTGAATATCTTCAAAATATTGTGGATCTATTTATAAAGTCCCAAAAAAAGAAAAAATGAAAAAATGAAAAAAATCCAGTGACTTTCTTCTATGTATGGTCTTCCTAAAACCTTCCACCACACCAATGTGCTAGTCATTCCACTCCCTTCAGAAAACCCACTCACCAAATTTATTTGCCTAATTACTCTCGTATCAGACTAAGGCACTTTTAAACCACATGAAGGGTTACACGACTCTCCAATATCCAACCGTGTATGCAAGGGATCTTTCTAGAGTAGGTCACCAAATTAAACTTCATGTACTGTCCTGGCCCAGGAAAAAGACACAGTATTCCAATGTCCAGATTTGGCTTGATTGGATAGTAATTCCCCAAGAGAGCTGCATCCTTCCAGCCTACTCTGGACACCATCTAGTGAGTGCGAGTCTTCCTCTCCAGACCCAATCCCCTTGTAGTGAAATCCTGCTGTCTGGATCTGGATCATCTGGAAGTGTCCACCACCTCATATCCAGAGGTTGTCTTTGGGAAATAAATGTATGAGAGCTGCCAGCATTGCTGAAAAAATGGATGGAGTACAGCGCTCAGGGTGTTTGCACAAAGCAATCAACAAAGGGTTAAAAATTAAAAATAATAATAAAAATAATAATAGAATTAAATGATCAATTAAATTAAGATTAAAATCACGAACCACATTGGGGATATATGGTATAAATATTCATATTCAGAAGTCCATGAAAGGTTCAGTCCCAGCAGGATGCCAAAAAAGGCTGTGATTAATGACAATGAGGAACTGTTGTAGATGAAGGCAGTAAATCAGGGCTGCTATCCAGGAGCGAAGCCAGCTCAGTATATGCAGGAGAAAGACAAAAGAGAAAAGCGCCTCTGAGTATACTGCTTTTAATTTTAAAACGTAAAAATATATCCAGCACTTACATCATAGTAGTATGGTGCAATCGTGGGAGCTGGTGTACGTCTGTAGCAGACAGTCCGCAAGGCATGAGAGCTGGGCAGCCGGAGGGAGCCGGGGAGAGACGGCTAAATCCTCGTTGTGCCGCTGCTTGGCAGTGAGTTCATCAGCTGGTGCGTGACGTCAGATCGGACGGAGGCTGAGGGGGACCACAACGCGTTTCAGAGCATGCGCACGGAAACGACCAGCGCGCTCCTTTTTCAAGACACTTGAAAAAGGAGCGCGCTGGTCGTTTCCGTGCGCATGCTCTGAAACGCGTTGTGGTCCCCCTCAGCCTCCGTCCGATCTGACGTCACGCACCAGCTGATGAACTCACTGCCAAGCAGCGGCACAACAACGAGGATTTAGCCGTCTCTCCCCGGCTCCCTCCGGCTGCCCAGCTCTCATGCCTTGCGGACTGTCTGCTACAGACGTACACCAGCTCCCACGATTGCACCATACTACTATGATGTAAGTGCTGGATATATTTTTACGTTTTAAAATTAAAAGCAGTATACTCAGAGGCGCTTTTCTCTTTTGTCTTTCGCCAGCATTGCTGCAGAGGTTGAAGGAGTGGGTGGGGTGGGGGTCAGCCTGTCAGTGCTCAGACCATACACCGCACACTGCATCAAATTGGTCTGCATGTTGTCCCAGAAGGAAGCCTCTTCTAAAGATGATGCATAAGAAAGCCCTCAGTTTTCTGAAGACTAAGGACATGAGGAAAGAGGAAATGGAATATATTAGTGTTTAGACTGCCAACATCCTAAACATACAGAAATGTGTACACCTACACCATAGTGCAGAGTTGGAGCTGCCCCCTTGGGCTTTTTAGGCAGAAATGGTCATAGAAATCGTTTTATAGTAAAAGGCAATATAATGCCACTTTTATTAGTAGAAAACATAAAAACGTATTTATATATAGACATATAGCCAGATTCAAGTAGATCGGCGTATCTTTAAGCGGGCGTAGCGCAGCTCATTTGCGCTACGCCGACGTAAAATAGAGAGGCGAGGCAAGGCCAGTATTCACAAAGCACTTGCTCCCTAAGTTACGTCGGCGTAGCGAAAATGGCCCGGCGTAACCCCGCCTAATTCAAATTAGGCAGGTAGTGGCCTAAAGATACGGCGCTCATTCGGACTTACGACGGCGTATCTACTGATACGCTGTCGTAAGTCTCTCTGAATCTGGCTAATAGTCTACAAGGCAAGTAATATAAAACATACAGTGCAAAATTAGAAAAAATGGTACGCAAGAAATCCCTATTGACTGACCACAGCTTGTCTTTGGCAGCAGAGGGCATACTTGTGTCTTGTTGGGTTTGACAAATATGTTTTGTGTGTTTTATATTACTTGCCTTGTAGGTTATGTCTATATTATAAATACGTCTTTATGTTTTCTACTAATAAAAGTGGCATTATATTGCCTTTTACTATAAAACTATTTCTATGACCATTTCTGCCTAAAAAGTCCAAGGGGGCTGCTCCAACCCTGCACTATGGTGCAGGTGTACTGAAACCATGTCCTGTGGTCTGAGACCAAGATAAACGTATTTGGTTCAGATGGTGTTAAGCGTGTTGTGCGGCAACCAGGTGAGGAGTACAAAGACAAGTGCATCTTGCCTACAGTCAAGCATGGTGGTGGGAATGTCATGGTCTGGGGCTGCATGAGTGCTGCCGACACTGGGAAGCTATAGTTCATTGAGGGAACCATGAATGCCAACATGTACTGTGACATACTGAAGCAGAGCATGATCTCCTCCCTTCGGAGACTGTGCCACAGGGCAGTATTCCAACATGATAACAACCCCAACACACACCTCCAAGACTACCACTGGCCAAGCATGTCTCCAGACCTAAGCCCTATTGAGCATCTCTGGGGCATCCTCAAACAGAAGGTGGAGGAGCGCAAGATCTCTAACATCCAACATCTCTGTGATGTCATCAGGGGGGAATGGAAGAGGACTCCAGTGGCAACCTGTGAAGCTCTGGTGAACTCCATTCCCAAGAGGGTTAAAGCAGTGCTGGTAAACAATGGTGGCCACATAAAACATTGACACTTTGGGCCCAATTTGGACATTTTCACTTAGGGGTGTACTCACTTTTGTTGCCAGTGGTTTAGACGGCTGTGTGTTGAGTTATTTTGAGGGGAAAGCAAATGTACACTGTTCTACAAGCTGCACACTCACTACTTTACATTGTAGCAAAGTGTAATTTCTTCAGTGTTGTCACATGAAAAGATATAATAAAATATTTACAAAAATGTGAGGGGTGTACTCACTTTTGTGAGATAATCTATATATATATATATACAGGTCATTCTCAAAAAATTAGCATATTGTGATAAAGTTCATTATTTTCTGTAATGTACTGATAAACATTAGACTTTCATATATTTTAGATTCATTACACACAACTGAAGTAGTTCAAGCCTTTTATTGTTTTAATATTGATGATTTTGGCATACAGCTCATGAAAACCCAAAATTCCTATCTCAAAAAATTAGCATATTTCATCCGACCAATAAAAGAAAAGTGTTTTTAATAAAAAAAAAGTCAACCTTCAAATAATTATGTTCAGTTATGCACTCAATACTTGGTCGGGAATCCTTTTGCAGAAATGACTGCTTCAATGCGGCGTGGCATGGAGGCAATCAGCCTGTGGCACTGCTGAGGTGTTATGGAGGCCCAGGATGCTTCGGTAGCGGCCTTAAGCTCATCCAGAGTGTTGGGTGTGGCGTCTCTCAACTTTCTCTTCCCAATATCCCACAGATTCTCTATGGGGTTCAGGTCAGGAGAGTTGGCAGGCCAATTGAGCACAGTAATACCATGGCCAGTAAACCATTTACCAGTGGTTTTGGCACTGTGAGCAGGTGCCAGGTCGTGCTGAAAAATGAAATCTTCATCTCCATAAAGCTTTTCAGCAGATGGAAGCATGACGTGCTCCAAAATCTCCTGATAGCTAGCTGCATTCACCCTGCCCTTGATAAAACACAGTGGACCAACACCAGCAGCTGACATGGCACCCCAGACCATCACTGACTGTGGGTACTTGACACTGGACTTCAGGCATTTTGGCATTTCCCTCTCCCCAGTCTTCCTCCAGACTCTGGCACCTTGATTACCGAATGACATGTAAAATTAGCTTTCATCCGAAAAAAGTACTTTGGACCACTGAGCAACAGTCCAGTGTTGCTTCTCTGTAGCCCAGGTCGGGCGCTTCTGCCGCTGTTTCTGGTTCAAAAGTGGCTTGACCTGGGGAATGCGGCACCTGTAGCCCATTTCCTGCACACGCCTGTACACGGTGGCAGTGGATTTTTCTACTCCAGACTCAGTCCACTGCTTCCGCAGGTCCCCCAAGGTCCGGAATCGGTCCTTCTCCACAATCTTCCTCAGGGTCCGGTCACCTCTTCTCGTTGTGCAGCGTTTTCTGCCACACTTTTTCCTTTCCACAGACTTCCCACTGAGGTGCCTTGATACAGCACTCTGGGAACAGCCTATTCGTTCAGAAATTTCTTTCTGTGTCTTACCCTCTTGCTTGAGGGTGTCAATGATGGCCTTCTGGACAGCAGTCAGGTCGGCAGTCTTACCCATGATTGCGGTTTGGAGTAATGAACCAGGCTGGGAGTTTTTAAAAGCCTCAGGAATCTTTTGCAGGTGTTTAGAGTTAATTAGTTGATTCAGATAATTAGGTTAAGAGCTCGTTTAGAGAACCTTTTCATGATATGCTAATTTTTTGAGATAGGAATTTGGGGTTTTCATGAGCTGTATGCCAAAATCATCAATATTAAAACAATAAAAGGCTTGAACTACTTCAGTTGTGTGTAATGAATCTAAAATATATGAAAGTCTAATGTTTCTCAGTACATTACAGAAAATAATGAACTTTATCACAATATGCTATTTTTTTGAGAATGACCTTTATATATATATATATATATATATATATATATATATATATATATATATATATATATATATATATATATATATATATATATTTATTTATGGGAACAAAAAAAAATTGCGCTAACCAGGAAAAAATGAAGAAAAAGTATGTAGATATGTTAATACCGAAGGCAGCAATAAACAGTGCATATACACATATATATCATAGAAAAAGAAAAAACTGTGCCAACCCTAACCAGTTATGAGACTGGAAAAATGTTCAATGAAAATTTAAAACATAAAATCAAATGTTTAAAAAATTTAAAAATAACTAGTAAATGAATTTGTCACAAATAAATGTCCAAATAAGAAAAAACACAAAATATGCAGCAGGAAACTGTATAGCTCGATTCTGATGACACCACAGTGAGAAGTATACAGATCAGTGAAGCCACCACCACATTGATAGCCTCTTACCAGATGGCTAAGAGGGAATAGCCTTAAGCAAGATATGCCACTCTCCAGGGGAATCCTAATCACAATCATCCACGGGAAAGGTCTCCAGGGGAGAAGAGCCAGTTATGCAGCAAATCCAGTCCTCCACACAGAGATAGAGTGGCAGCCCTTCCACTCAGGGATCACATAATCACGTTGTCCCAAAAAATAGAAACAGACTAATAGTGTGATACCGTTGAGGGTGTTTAATGAATAAAAAAGATTGTACTTACAATGTTGTAAAAACAGCAAGCATAAAAAACGAGAGCCCTTCCTCGTTCACATAGAGCGCGGTAGCGTCACTGAATGCACGTCCCAGACGCGTTTCGTCATAGGCTGACGTTATCAATGGGGATGGGCTAGACAGTGACTCACCGCTATAAATAACCCACCTCGATCTGACATGCAAGGAAAGGTTGGAACCAAAGCCGTCATCAAGGATGAGGGAAAGCGGCAATACTATCCCATACATGACTCCTGTATTAAAACTAGCTGAGCCCATGGTAATTTCAATTATAAATATAGGATCGTGAACATCCTTATCCTGTGTATCGCAACACTCGGAAATACTAGCGTAAATAAAGAAAAAAAGGCTGGTTAGATTATAACCAGTTATGATAAAAAAGAACGACCAAAAACATAATGTTATAAAAATGTGGAAGAACACTATACGTGCCAATGAAAGACCCCTAGTGGGCAACACTGGTAATTACAACTAAAATGGTCGAAATTTAAATTCGACTCAGGAAATGTGACTGTGCTATAAATGTGAATATAGAACGTGTCATATCCCAATGTCTATAGATAAAGAATGCATCGAGACAATAGATAGCGGAAAACAACTTACTAGTGGCCGGATCCTTAAAGTGGCCACTAATAGGATTATATAAATAAGTGAAGAAAATTTATATATGAAAAAAATATATATATGAAAAAATAAATAGATACATATATATAAAGAATGCACTAAATAATGCATAATTACATATGGAATGAACCATGTGAAGTGAAAAGAAACGGACAATGAAAAAATATTGAAAAAATATATTTGTGCAGAACTGAACCAATGTGAAAAATTCATAAAAATGTTTTTGGTGTGAAAAAAATTTTGTTTATTTTTTAGAATATTGAATAAATATTATTCACCCCAGGAAAGCCTGTTAATAGCTTTCAAAAAAGCCGATCCGTGCATGTCACAACTAGGTACAGAAACCCAAATTCTAATCATCACATAGGAATTTAAAAATTGGATCAAGCATTATTAATAAAAGCATTCACATCAGTGTCTATATTAAGACCATACGGGGTATATGTTTTCAATCTGTGTATCCAGGCCATTTCACATTTTGAGATTTCTCTCACCAGGGAGCTGCCCCGCCAATTCGGCTTGTATCTATCAATCCCTAGGAAAAGAGTCCCCTTAGGGTCCTGGTCATGCTTAAGGAGATAGTGCTTAGACACTGAGTGATTTTTAAAACCAATAAGGATATTGGTGATGTGTTCGTTGAGGCGTACTTTAAGTGGGCGCCTAGTCCGGCCCACGTACTGTAAGCCACACGGGCTTACATGCGATAGTTATTGGTGGTAACACTTGTACATTGGTGTTTAAAATATTGCGAGACCTTTTGTATTTTCAGACTTTTTACATAAATATGGCCTAAAACATAAATCCTGCAGTGCAGAAAAAGCAAAAAGCTGTGAATGTAACCATAAGGCTTGTCACATTAGCAATGCCATCACCGGTAAGGATTCCTAACTGAGCACTTACCTTTTGGTGGCTGCTTAGTAGCTGGAACAGTTTCTGACTTGTGCAGACAGGGGTTTCTGACACTGGAGACAAATAACCAATGGCAGGATCACTAAAGAGACCAGTGGCGGCTGGTGCTCAAAGTTTTTTTTGGGGGGGGCGCAAACGAAAAAAAAAAATCACTGTTCCCATCAAATGCAGCCACTGTGCCATCAATTGTCACCACTGTGCCATGCCATCAAATGCAGTCACTGTGCCATGCCATGAAACGCAGCCACTGTGCCATCAATTCGCACCACTGTGCCATGCCATCAAACGCAGCCACTGTGCCATGCCATCAAACGCAGCCACTGTGCCATCAGTTGTCACCAATATTCCATGCCATCAAATGCACTCACTGTGCCATGCCATCAAACGCAGCCACTGTGCCATCAATTCGCACCACTGTGCCATGCCATAAAACGCAGCCACTGTGCCATCAATTGTCACCACTGTGCCATGCCATCAAACGCAGCCACTGTGCCCATCAATTGTCGCCACTGTGCCAATTGTCACCACTGTGCCCTTTAATTTTCGACACTGTGCCCATTGATGTCACTGTGCCCTTTAATTGCCGCCACTGTGTCCATTGTCCCCACTGTGCCAATTGTCCCCACTGTGCCCATTGTCACCACTGTGCCCATTGTCCCCACTGTGCCAATTGTCACCACTGTGCCCATTGTCACCACTTTGCCCATTGTCACCACTGTGCCAATTGTCACCACTGTGCCCATTGTCGCCGCTGTGCCCTGTAAAATGCCCCTCCCCCCCTCCCCGCTCGGCACTTACCTTTCTGGAAGTCAGCCATCCTCCTAGTCCCTCCACGTCCCTCGATGTCTTCTCCCTCCCACGATGACGCTTCAGTCAATCAGGTTACCGATAAGTAACGAGACAAAAAACGACCGTGTGTACGCGGCATTAGGGATCTTATTGCTGGCCTTGGTGAGAAATTTCTAGTAGTGGAATCATTCATCTGACATCAGCCTTACTAGTGAGTGATAATTGGATGCATTTTAGGCCAGCAAGGGAGTGGACGCTTCTCTGCTGTGATTCTGTTGCTGGTGATACATAGCCCACATGAGAAGTATTCAAACTTTGTAAATGAGCATCAAGTAGAAATATCAGGCTTTTGACTCACTGACCAACAGGATCATACTCATTGTCCTAATTAATTACAACAAGGCTGATACAAAATGGGCATCTTTTCCCAAGGGCCCCATTTACAAAGTGTAGCACTACCCCTGAAGGAGCTGCTGGATTTTTGGGCGGCACATCACCTCATGGCTCTTCCGAATTCCTAGGGGTGAATGATGCGTATTGCATATAGTAGAAGTAAAAGGAATGTACACGACAGGTGCTCTTTGCTTAGCTGTTTATTACCCAGCCGGGTAAAAACAGTAAACTTGTGGTGAGGAAAGTAAAGTTGAAGAAGAAGGGAGAATAGCAGATTCAGGCGTGAGGATAGGAAACAGTCCTGCTCCCAAGCGTAACACTTCTATGCGCCACTCCTGCCGGAGTGGGTTTAGCGTATCCGGACAGGCCTCTCTCACTGACCTGGCAGCCGGAGTATCACTCGGACAATTGTAGGATAAAGTCCCTGCCACAGACCCTCCTCGGTGAGCCTCAGAAAGATAACTCTGCCACAGGGCCTCTCTGGATTGAATTCTTGGAGATATACCTCCTTAGATAAGTTACGCCTGGATCTGCTTCAACTTGTCGCCCAGGTACCGACTGATAGGTGATCAATCCCTCAGTGTCCGGCTACCTTGATCCCCGGTGGTTTGTCCAGGCCCTTTTGGACCACCAGCCTCTCAATGGCACTCCTCAGACTGACTCCCCACCGAACAGCAGTACAGCTTGGGATCCTCAAAGGTGGGAACCCAGTCTTTAACTGGGTCCCCGTCGCTGTTCAGATGCTCCGGGCCAGCATTGCTCCGGAACCAAAAACACCGCGTGGCACGCACGCCCCGGCCAGGTAGGCCATAGCGCCAGGGCGCTGTGATGTGGCCACCCTAAAGGTGGGTGCCACACTGGACGAAGAAGATCCAGAACCAATGGCGTCTGCCTCATAAATACCCCTCCCCAGCATGCACAGCGAGGTCAAACCCTCCTGATTGGCTGCTGGGAAAAAGTACCCAAACCTTCACTCCACTGCTGCCACCTGCAGCACCGGGGTTGGAAGAACACCCCAGTGTAACAGAATAGCCTACAGCAAAGCTGAGACAGAGACCCTACTTTGCACTTAACAATCTGGATTAGAGTCTAACTATACTCTGATCTTACCCTTAAATTTGACTAGCACCGGTACCTTAAAGTACACAGGCGCTACAAAAGTATACAAGCTTTTCCCGGGCATTAAAAACTCAAGGGGCTGCAAGCAACTCCTTGCTATTACTGTATATCCCTTGTTGCATAGAAAACTATTTTACATAAGTGGATCTACCCAGAACCCCCTACTATGTCTTTATTCATAGCTTAATTATCCTACGTTTTTCGCATTGGAACAGGTGGAGGCCTCCTTGCTTAACCTCTTCACATCTGCGCTATAGCCGAATGACGGCTATAGCGCAGACCTACTTTGCCGGGAGGCTGCCGCCCTCCTGTGCTCGAGTGGCCTGCATGCCCCCCACAGGGCGCGTGCAGCTTGCTCTGTGATCAGCAAGTCTATGAGACTCGCTGGATTACAGATCGGAGTAAGGGGGTAGATCCCGACCCCTTACCAATGACAGCTGATCATGTGATGTAAACAGAGCAGGAAATCGGCTATTTTTTCTCCTCATGCTGATAACGTGAGGAGTAAAAAAAAAAAAGCCAATCACCGGCGGCTGACAGAAGGACATCAGTGCTGATCAGGGAGAGCTGTCGCCAGCTCATATGTGCCCATGTGTGCCACCTACCAGTGCACAACAGTGCCGCCTACTAGTGCCCACCAGCGCCACCTACCAGTGCCCACAGTGCCACCTACCAGTGCCCACAGTGCCACCTATCAATGCCTCATCAACAGTGCTTCCCATCTGTGTCACCTACCAGTGCCATCTATCAGTGGAATCTATCAGTAACACCCAGCAGTGCCCTTCACTGCCACCCATCAGTGCCATCTTATCAGTGGCCATCAGTGCCGCCTTCTCTGTGCCTATCAGTGCCCACCAGTGCAGCCTATTAGTGCCCACCAGTGCAGCATATTAGTGCTGCCTCATCAGCGCATATCAATGAAGGAGAAAAATTACCTGTTTGCAAAATTTTGTAACAAAATATTCCCATCTTATTTTGTTTGTTTAGAAAAAAATAAAAATCCCAGTGGTGATTAAATACTACCAAAAGAAAAGCCCTATTTGTGTGATTTTTTTAATAAAAAATGTATTTGGGTACAGTGTGGTATGACTGCGCAATTGTAATTCAAAGTGCATCAGCGCTGAAAGTTGAAAATAGGTCTGGGCAGGAGGGGGGTTTAAGTGCCCAGTAAGCAAGTGGTTAAGGAATTATGGGTTCAGAATTTCTTCAACATTTGGGAACCTTTCATTCAGATTCAGAACTTTATTGATCCCAAAGGAAAATTATTGAAACCTTGCCCATAGAAACTCAATAATCTATAATGTAATCCTTTCCGTATACTCAATGGTATCTACTCAGACTCCTAGCCAATGATCCTCCAATTGACAATCCACGGCCCTCCTAATTTGAATGACACCTATTAATCCTAAAAACTGAAGCCTCCCCCTCTACCCTTTGTTTGCTACTTACTAGTCTGACTGCCATCCACTCAAATGTTTCTTCATGTACACCACAAGACCCAGCACTGTTATGTTTCTCTCAACTTATACTAACATATGGTTTATTGACCTTTTTTATTTGACTTGTTGCCATATGTTGGGGCCATTATTCTTGTTAATCACATTCTTACAATAAAAAAAAACATGTATACAAGCTACACTGCCTGTTGATATCAGTCAGGGCATAGCTGTCCTTGTACTGTCTGTGTATAATGGAAATGAGTGATCAGTACATTTCTGTAAGAGAAGAAAGAGTTAGGAATGCCATAGATCTAGTATTGTGATGGTGAAAATGTGGCTTCTATGACCTCTCTCTAGTTTAGAGAGTAGTAAGTGGTTTGACAGATGGAACACTGAACTGTCACCTGTCTGACGCAGTCCAAGCACTGTGTGCAATGACATGTACAGCAGACACCTGTTATAGTTATATTAAGAGCTGCTCACTGTTGGAAATACAGTCATTTCCAACTGGTTAGCAACCAGGCCCTAAAATATCACATGACTATGTCCTTGGGGCCCCGCAGAAGCCACTTTACTATAAATACATTAGAATGGCTTACATTTCTTTTCTGTACTCTCTGTGTGTATTATAGGTTGCCAAAGGTGCAACTCCCTGGGCTGTAAGGCTTTACATGATATTTTTAAGTGCACCTGTCATGCAGTGAAAAATCTTCTTTAACCACTTCAATACAGGGCATTTTCACCCCCTTCCTGCCCAGAACAATTTTTCGTTTTTAGCGCTGTCGCACTTTGAATGACAATTGCGCGGTCATGCAACACTGTACCCAAATTAAATCTTTATGTTTTTTCCCCCACGAATAGATCTTTAGTTTGATGGCATTTGATCACCTCTGCGTTTTTTATTTTTTGCGCTATAAACAAAAGAAGACTGACAATTTTAAAAAAAACACAATGGGCCAGATTCATGTAGACATACGCCGTCGTAAGTCCGAATCCCCGCCGTCGTATATTTAAGCGTATTCTCAAACTGAGATACGCTTAAATATTGCTAAAATACGACCGGCGTAAGTCTCCTACGCCGTCGTATCTTAACTGCATATTTACGCTGGCCGCCAGGGGCGTGTACGCTGATTTACGCCTAGAATATGTAAATCAGCTAGATACGCCTATTCACGAACGTACGCTCGCCAGTCGCAGTAAAGATACGCCGTTTCCATAAGGCTTTTTCCGGCGTAAAGTTACCCCTGCTATAGGAGGCGTATCCAATGTTAAGTATGGACGTCGGACAGTCGTCAAATTTTTCACGTTTTACGTCGTTTGCGTAACTTGTCCGTGAATGGGGCTGGACTTACGTTCACATCAAAAGCATTGACTTTTTGCGACGTGATTTGGAGCATGCGCATTGGCATACAGATACACTATGCCGCCGTAACTTAGGGGGCAAGTTCCGTATTCAGAAAGAACTTGCGCCCTAAGTTACGGCGGCGTAGTGTAAATGTGCCGGCGTAAGCCCGCCTAATTCAAATTTGGCTGGTAGTGGGCGTGTTTTATGTTAAACTATCATGACCCGACGTAATTGACGCTGTTTTTGAACGGCGCATGCGCCGTCCGTGGACGTATCCCAGTGCGCATGCTCGAAATCACGTCGCAAATAGTCAATGCTTTCGACGTGAACGTAACTTACGCAAAGCCCTATTCGCGAACGTTTTACGCAAATGACGGAAAATTCGACGCTGTCCCGACGTCAATACTTAACATTGCGTACGCCTCATATAGCAGGTGTAACTTTACGCCGGTCCGACGCCTTACGTAAACAACGCATATAGATACGCCGGGCGCAACTACATTCTTGAATCGGCGTATCTACCTAATTTGCATATTCTATGCTTAAATCTACGGAAGCGCCACCTAGCAGCCAGAGTAAATATGCAACTAAGAATCGACGGCGTAAGAGACTTACGTCGGTCGTATCTTAGCAAAATTCCGGCGTATCTTGCTTTCTGAATACAGAAAAAAGATACGCCGGCGCATCCTAGAAGTTACGCGGCGTATCAACAGATACGCCGACGTAACTTCTTTCTGAATCTGGCCCACAGTGTGTAGAGGATATACTGTATATGCATCCCAGGTGTTGTATATATATTATTTATACACTGCATAGTTTAGCTAGATCCGCTCTTCCTAATTTACTGACAGGCAGGCAGGTAATTGTGCTAGCTGCAGTATTCTCACGTAGTGTACTGTCTGTGTCTTCTGCAGTGTGCACCTAAAGCTACGTGGTGTGTGTACTGTCTGTGTCCTCTGCACATTGTGCACCTAACCTAAAGCTGGTGTTTCTCATATTTACTCCTAGAAGCAGGGATCTGCTCATATTAATACTACAGGCAAGGTATATTGCTGCAAGTACTTTCACGTGTGCACCTAAAGCTATGTGGTGTGTGTACTGTCTGTGTCCTCTGCAGTGTGCACCTAAAGCTACGTGGTGTGTGTACTGTCTGTGTCCTCTGCACATTGTGCACCTAACGTAAAGCTGGTGTTTCTCATATTTACTCCTAGAAGCAAAGATCTTCTTATATTAATACTACAGGCAGGGTATATTGCTGCAAGTACTTTCACGTGGTGTACTGTCTGTGTCCTCTGCATTGTGCACCTAAAGCTACGTGGTGTGTGTACTGTCTGTGTCCTCTGTAGATTGTGCACTTAACGTAAAGCTGGTGTTTCTCATATTTACTCCTAGAAGCAGGCATCTGCTTATATTAATACTACAGGCAGGGTATATTGCTGCAAGTACTTTGACGTGGTGTACTGTCTGTGTCCTCTGCAGTGTGCACCTAAAGCTACGTGGTGTGTGTACTGTCGTGTCCTCTGCACATTGTGCACTTAACGTAAAGCTTGTGTTTCTCATATTTACTCCTAGAAGCAGGGATCTGCTCATATTAATACAGTACTACAGGCAGGGTATATTGCTCCAAGTACTTTCATGTGGTGTACTGTCTGTGTCCTCTGCAGGCCATTAGTATGTCTGGAAGGACAACAAGGAGAGGCAGAGAGTCACGAGCCGATAAAAGAGGGCAAGCAGGCTCTGCATCTAGAGGCAACAGTGCTGGTCATGGACACGGTGCATCCTCACCAGCACGTGGCCGTGGGACACGCTTGTCCTTTTTTTTTGGCAGCTGGCCGTGTTGAGCCACCACATGCCAAAGACTTGGTAGAGTGGATGACCAAACCGTCCTCATCCTCCTCATCCTCTCTCACGTAGGCTCAGGGTACTTTGTCTGGCAAAGCAGCTGCCAACGTGGCCTCTTCCCTCTGCTCAATGGCATCAGTCACTCCTTTCCTAGCCCCACCATGTCCTCCTGAGGAGTCCCCCGAACTGTTTGACCATAGTGTTGGGTACATGCTGCAGGAGGATGCGCAGCATTTTGAAGACTCCGATGATGGTACACAGCTAGATGAAGGCAGTAAGGTGAGCCCAGAGAGAGGGGGTGACCAAGAAGGACAGCAATCTGGCAGTCATGTTCCCCCAGCTGCAGCATACTGCCAGGTTTTCTACAGTGATGAGGAGGGAGGGGATGATGAGGTCACTGACTCTACGTGGGTGCCTGATAGGAGAGGAGGAGGAGGCACAGGCACAACTCCAATGAGGCAGGATGCCCTCCAGGGGCCAGCTTAAGGGCAGCACACCGACTGCATCACAACGCATGTGCAGGGCGCTGCTGTCTCTCAGCATTATTCCAAAAGTTCTTTGGTTTGGGCCTTTTTTGAGACGAGTGCATCAGATCGCACAGCTGCTATTTGCAACATATGTCTCAAGCGTATCTCGCATTGGCCAAAACATCACCCGCTTGGGCACCACATGCTTGACCAGACATATGTCGACCTGCCATGCAGTTCGTTGGCAAGTGTACCTCAAAGACCCACACCAAAGAACAAAGCGGACCTCTCCTTGCTCCTCATCAGCTGGGATCTCCAACCCCACTATACCCTCAGTCCTCTCTGAAGCCTGCACTGATGGGACTGAAGGTGTAGAATTAGGTGTGTCACAGCCAAGTACTTGCGGGCAATCTACTATTGGTAGACCGATGGCAGGTTGTACCAGGCAAATTTCCCTGCCCCAGCTGTTGCAGCGCCAAAAGAAGTTCTCTCCCAGCCATCCACATGCCCAGCGGTTGAATGCTAGCCTAGCTAAAATGCTAGCACTTCACCTGCTGCCTTTTCAGTTGGTAGATTCTGCCCCCTTCCGTGAGTTTGTGGAATGTGCGGTACCTCAGTGGCAAGTTCCCAAACGCCACTGACTAATGGTCCAGCAGGCATGGACAGGGACGTTACCTATCTTTCACGGCGCATTGGGTGACTCTGCTGACAGCTGGGAAGAACGCAGGACAAGGTACAGTAGTGTTGGAGGTTGTTCCGCCACCACGCCTCCAAAATGCTACTACCGGTTGTGACACACCTCTCTCTTCCACCCCCTCTTCTTCTTCCTCTGTGGCCTCTTCCTGTGCTGATGTGTCCTCGGAACCAGCGGTGCTCCGTAGGCGTTCAAGGGGCTACGCAGGTACGCAGGCAAAGAGATGCCATGCGGTGCTTGAGCTGGTGTGCTTGGGGGACAGGAGCCACACTGGGCCAGAGGTTCTGTCAGCTCTGCAGGGGCAGGCTCAGAGGTGGTTGACGCCACGCCAGCTTAAGCCAGGAATGGTGGTTTGCGACAATGGCACCAACCTCCTCTGTGCCCTGTGACAACTGACCCATGTGCCCTGTTTTGCTCATGTCCTTAACTTGGTGGTGAAGCGGTTTATGGGCAGGTACCCGGGCTTACAGGATGTCCTGAAGCAAGTCTGTGTGCATTTCCGACGGTCATATAATGCCAGTGCTCGGCTGGCAGACCTCCAAAAGGAATACAACCTGCCCAAGAACCGCCTAATCTGTGACATGCCCACCAGGTGGAACTCTACGTTGGCTATGCTGCAGCGGCTGCACACGCAGCAGAGGGCCATCAATGAGTATCTTGTTTTTTTTTTCCCCACGCCAGTGGGCCATGATCAGGGATGCATGCACTGTCCTGTCACCATTTGAGGAGGCCATGAGGATGGTGAGCAGTGACAGTGCATGCATCAGTGAGACTGTCCCTCTTATTCACCTTTTGGAGCACACGCTGCATGGAATAATGAACAGGGCCCTTGAGGCAGAACAGAGGGAGGAAGAGGACGACTTCCTTACCTCTCAGGGCCCCCTCTATCCAGACAGTGTTAATGCTTGCCCGCTTATCACACAGGAAGAGGACGACGAGGTGGAGGAGGATTGTGTCAGCATGGAGGTGGAGCCTAGCACTCAGCATCAGTCTTCAAGGGATCAATTACAGTCCCAAGAAACCCATGGACTTGTACATGGCTGGGACGAGGTGGCTGCGGATCATGTCATCCTCAGTGACCCAGAGGACTCTGCATCGAATGCCTCAGCAAACCTACGTTGTATGGCCTCCCTGATCCTGCAAAGCCTGCGGAAGGATCCTCGTATTCGTGCTATCAAGGAGAGGGATCATTACTGCCTGGCAACCCTCCTTGATCCAACCCTCCTTGATTAAAAGAGTAAGGTTGCGGACCTTATCTTGCCGACACAGAGGAAGCAGAAGATGAAACATCTTCGGGAGGCCTTGCAGAAAGGTCTGTGCAATGCGTTCTCAGATACTGGGAGGTTACAAAATCCTGGTCCTGGACAACGTGTTACTGAGGCTTCGGTCAGTCACAGAAGGAGCGGTGGAGAAGGTGGCCATCTGACCGATGCGGTCAGACATTTTTTTAGTCGGCAGCCCCAAGGTATGACCGGTTCCAGCAACCATCGCCAGCGTCTGTTTTACATGGTGCGGGAATACCTAGGGGCAAGATCAGACTTGGACACCTTTCCCACCAAAAATCCTCTGGCTTACTGGGTCTTGAGGATGGATCACTGGCCAGAGCTTGCACAGTACGCAATTGGGCTACTGGCTTGTCCTGCATCCAGCGTTCTTTCAGAACGCACATTCAGTGCTGCTGGAGGCTTTGCAACCGATCACAGGGTGCGCCTCTCTACCGACTCGGTCGATCAACTGACCTTCATAAAAATGAATCAGGCTTGGATCACCACCAGCTACCAAGCACCTGATGCTGATGTAACTGAATAATTTTTTGGGAAATGTCAGATCCCTTCAAGACTGCCTATGCTGATGCTGAGTGACTATCCTGTTATGCTGAGTGACTATCCTTTTCCTCCTCGATCATGCTGATAGCTTGTAAGAACATTTTTGGTTCTGGGCACCGCCACCAGTGGCTAAGGCCCAATTTTTCTGCCCCTGTTTAACAGGGGCGTGTAATTACAATTTTTGATGCAATACTTTGCAGCGGGCTTATTCCTGCACTCCAACTAGAGTATCTGTGAGGGGTTGTAGTGTTGTGGCACCAGCACCAGTGCCTAAGGTCCAATTTTTCTGCCCCTGTTTAACAGCGGCATGTAATTACAATTTTTGATGCAATACTTTGCAGCGGGCTCATTCCTGCGCTCCAACTAGAGTATATGTGAGGGGTTGCAGTGTTGTGGCACCAGCACCACCACCAACAACAACAAAGGCCCAATTTTTCTGCAACAGGGGCATGTAATTACAATTCTTGATCTAATATTTCACAGCAGGGCCCATTCCTGTGCCCACTAAGAGTAACTGTGAGGGCTTACAGAGTTGTGGCGCCAGCACCAAAGGCCCAATTTTTCTACCACTGTTTAACAATGGCATGTAATTACAATTCTTGATATAATAGTTCACACAGCAGGGCGTTCCAGCGCCCACCAAGACTAACCTAGGGCCCAAATTTATGCAGAGTATATACGGCAGGCCCCCTACTTTCAAATATCCAACTTACAAACGACTCCTACTTGGAAACGGAAGGAGACAACAGGAAGTGAGAGGAAATCTACCCATAGGAAGGGAAATTCTCTTCTGTAAGAGGTGTCTCCTGTCCACTGATGCTTTATCACCAATCCTTGTTTCACAAAAAAAAAACACATTTTAAAAAAATCATTTGTCATTGGGACAGAAGTGAATTGAAATCTTCTGAACAGATGCACACAGACAGCAAAACAAATGTTACAGGGATAACCCTTCTCTATGTTTTCAGAAAAGCTTAAAAATAGATTTTATGGCTGGAGCTACACTTTAAAAAAGTACCAGTTCAAAATTATAAACAAATTCTACTTAACAACAAACCTACAGTCCCTGTCTTGTTTGCACCGCCTGTATACTGCTGTTTAAAGTATATAGGGCCAAAGGGGCTTGTAATGACCTGGGGGGAGGGGGGGGGAACCCATGCTATTATTCTCAATGATTTTAATCCATATTGCAGGGACCAGACATTAAATTAAAGCTGCAAGCAGTTTTAAATTACTTTTTTCTTATAGTAATCTCATTTTGTGCAGGGACTGTTCTAACCACGTGCCACTTCACAGGCATACTATAGTCACCCAGCAGGTACGATATTTAAAGGAATTTTTTTTTCACTTTAAGCATCATTAAAATCACTGCTCCAGAAAAAACGACTGTTTTTAAAACTTTTTTTTCCATTGATACATGTTCCCTGGGGCAAGACCCAGGTTCTCAAACCCGTTTTATGACAATAACTTGCATATTAGGCTTTAAAATGAGCACTTTTGAATTCGAATGTTCGAGTCCCATAGACTTTAATGGGGTTCTAAATGTTCACGCAAACGTTCGGTCCGTTCGAAGGTTCTGATGCGAACTGAATGAGTGGGGTGTTCGGCTCATCCCTAATCACCAGTGTAGCCCTAGCCATAGTGAGCAATAAATCTAGCTGACAGTATGGATGGCAGAATAAAAGTTGGAGATGCTTGGATGTGCCCGAGTCTCTTTAAATGAAACCTATAGTAAGCTAAATATGCAGCCTTCCTAAAATGCTAAGGAGAGATTGATCTTCAGTAAGGTTTGGTTAACAACTATGTGTGTTAGCAATGTGCACTTTTCCAACTTGCACAGAAACACGCTGCTCTTTAGTAGATTGCCTTGATGGCTCCTCTACGCATCCGCACCTCCTCAAACTACATGTTGTAGCACAATCTTACAAAAGGGTCAGGGACTTCTTTCCCTGCATAGGTCAGCCCATCGGAATGAATGGGCTTTCCTGCACAGAATGCATGTAAAGCACATGCATGCATCCAACATACATAGATGTGAACCAAGGCTAAGGGCTGTGTCATGCTGGCAGTTCTACCACTGGTGACGCAACAGCAAAGTCACCTACAGAAGACAGAAAACTTCTCCAATGGACATTGCTCTCTTACTGGCCAATATGCTGCAAAACCTTGGGGACAGAAAAAGGAAACCTGTCACTGCTTCAGCAAAACTTACATCTAATTTGGCATAAGTTACACCATATAAGGTTAGCGGTCTCTTAGCAACCATGTTGGTAAAGATTTGTCAACAGCATGAGAATCGTTAGTGTGACATGGTCCCAAGGCAGGGCATTTGTTCTTTGTAGGAACCACTACAATGTCAGAACTGAGAAAAGTTTTTCAATGACTGCTTTACCCGCTAAATTGAA
Organism: Rana temporaria; assembly: GCF_905171775.1. Taxonomy (NCBI): domain Eukaryota; kingdom Metazoa; phylum Chordata; class Amphibia; order Anura; family Ranidae; genus Rana; species Rana temporaria. Next base: position 587,196,874 of record NC_053489.1, read on the forward strand.
AGTATGTATAGGGATTAAGTAACCAAATGTTTTGGTTTTACTGTACATATTTTCCTTCACCAGAGCCAGCTGTAAAGATTGGTATTCCTCTTCAGCTTGCCAAGGCATGATAGTTTTTGAGGAATCCCATTCTGCTGCAATTTGGCCACCGCTTAAAGTGGATTTTCACCCCAAGGCCCCTTCCACACAGGGACGGATCCGCTTTTAGAGGTCCGCCAGCTCAGCAGGAGATCTCTTCGCTGATCTCCACTGAGCAGGCGGATGACAGGTCCCTCTCTGCTCACTGAGCGTGGAGGGGCTTGTCCAGCGCCGCTGTCTCCTATGGAGAGATCGGACAGCATGTCAGTTTTCATTAGATCTCACCCGATCCGCCATGGACGGATGGGGACGTATTGCCACCCATCTGATTTTAGCAGATCGGATGCCAGCGGACATGTCTCCACTGACATCAGACGATCCATAGAGATGTATGGAGTGTCTGTTCAGGTCCTGCACGGTCCGACCGTGTGAAAGGGTCCCCCCCCCTCATCTAATTTGGCACAAGTTTTGGGGGGGAGTGGGTACCTAGTTTTGACAGGTACCTACTCCAGCTTACGCTTGTTTCTGTTCACCTGCAGCCTTCTAGAACACTTGACAGATCCCAGAAGGCTGCAGGACCATTCACAAAGAGCAGCACGGCTCACACATTTGCAGTATGAAGACGGGTGTGAAGCCGCAAGCTGTTGGCTTCTCATACTAAAGATGCCGGCACTGGGAACCCCGAGGCTAGTGCGGAACTAGCCTGGGTGAGGACAGAGCTGGACAGGTAAGTGTTCTTAAATTTAAAGTCAGCAGCCACAGGATTTGTAGCTCCGGACTTTAAAAACATTTTTATAGAGTGAAGAACCGCTTTCACACTGATCCGTTTTTCAGTTAAAAAAAGTGGAAGGAAAATGCATCCCTTTAAATCCTATGGAACTCCTCACACCGGTCAGCTGCATTTCAGTTATGGTTTTAAACGTTCTGCATTTTTGGTGCGCTTATCCAAAACGCCACCTAAAATGCAGCTTCCCATTGAAATGAATAGAAAACATGTCAAAAACACATTGAAGTTGTGTTATTGGTGCATTGTTTTTAGTCACGTGTCCATGTTGCACAGGTGCATGCTGGGAGTCAGACAACCAGAAAATGCACCTTAAACACGTATTTTTCATGCATTTTTTTTTCAACAGAGCCGTGTGAAAGCAGTCTAAGGCTAGGTCACATCTAGCCGTTTCATTCATAATGAATGTGAGGGCAAAGCAGCTCATTCAAATATTGTCAAAAATTACTATTGTTTCTATTGCTACAATGCGGATGCCATAAAGTGGAAGTGTAGCCTGTGACCATAGAAATCCTGTAAAGCGTAACCCAACTCCAAATAGGAGCTGCAGAATTTTGTGGGGAGCTAGACCGTTTCTTCCAGGTTCAGGCAGTTACTCGTCGGCTGCTCTGTATCTCTGCTACTGCAGCCACCTGGGATATGTAACAGGAATATCTCAGGAGGCTTCAGGAACATGTCATCTCCCCTAGGTTGGCTGGGTAAAAATGTAAACAAAAGAAAATATTGGCATTTTAAAAAAAAAACACCATCTTTATGCCGAGCATTCGTGGTTCGACTCAGATGGTTAAGCAGGGACCGGCTGAGATTCAATCCATCTATAGGCAGGCTGAATGTACCCAAGTTGATCCATCGATTGACTTAAGTACAACCAGCATGTCAGATTTCAGCATGCGATTATTGCCACTAAAAAAAAAAAAAAAAAAAAAAAAAAAAAAAACTGTTCTCCTGGCAGGGATGGCAGCCTGCATCCCCCACCAGAGAACACAATAAGCTCTGCGGGAGGGAATCAAGCGTTTTTTTACTGTAACCCGTGGTTGCAGAAAAATCACACTATATAGTGAAGGAACCGCTTTATAACAAGATGAAAGGCCACATCCTTAGAAAATAAAATAGCAACACTTCTATTCTTAGTAGCTACTGTTGCACGTTTGGTGATAACTATAAATGGAAAATGATGAAGTGTTTCTCATTAAAGCATCACTCGAATTTAATTTTCTAAAACTAAACCTAAAAATCTCTTTTGTACAATTACAGTCCTATGATAACTCAAAATGGATAGGCAAGGTTACATGGAATTTCTATTTATCTACCATAGCCTTCAGTAACACCAACCATTACATAGCTTGCTTCTATGTTAGTAACATAAGATACTACTTCTGAGAAAAAGGAGATTAAGCAAAAAAAAAAAAAAAAAAAAAGTACAAGGCCTGAGCAAAGACCTAAAAGCTTGGAGAGGGTGACCTCCTGTGGTCACTTACAGGAATAACAGGACTCGCTAGGGTTAGGCAGTCTCCCCCTGCCTCCAAAAAGAAGATTGTACCAAGTGTATAGAACAAAAAGGCATTTTGGATTAAAAAAAATTAAATAAAAAAATCTAAGCATATTTTCAAATAAACAGCCCCACGTAAAACAAATCATTTGTATTATATCGTCTATAGCAGTGGTTCTCAACCTTTCAAGTGCCGTGACCCCTTGATAAAATTTCCCAAGTTGTGGGGACCCCTAACAGTAAAATGATTTCCGTAGCGTAGGTTGTCAGGACCCAAAGCAAGACAAGTAATTTGCGCCCCTAACCCAGACATTTAGCGCTCCCCGAGTCCCTTCCACTCGTACCGTATTAAAACTCCTTATGGTACATTTTAGGATGTACCATTCTTTCTATTTGTTCTCCTTTCTTTTCCTTTTATCTCCCTCTCTATCCAAATTTTTTGCCCCCCCTATCCCTCTAACTAGCCATCTTTCTTGTTCTTTCTCTTCCTTTTTCTTTGTTCCTTCGCCTCTTTTCTTCACCTTCCATGTATTCTCTATTTTTATTCCTTCTCTTACTCTCTTGGGCTCAGTGGCAGTGCTGGGGGGAGTTCTGATCAGCCAACTTAGGTGCTCTTAAATAAAATTCAGCTGCTGATCTGAGAACTGTAGTGGGGACTTTTAATGGGAACTAATCACAGGCAGTGTTACTCACTGTGTCTCCGGGTTCACTGTGTCTGACTTTGTGGTGTCTCGTAGCAGTGACACCTCTACAGAAATCTGGAGATAGGGTCTCCTCCAGCCCCTCCCACTTCACATTCCTCACCAGTCAGCTGACCTCTAGTCTCTGCCCCCAGCCATGCCGTGAACTCAATGGGCGGCTGCAAAGAGACTGAGTGGTTGGGCACGGGCTCCAGGGACAGCCCTGCTTTGTGAGTGCAAAAATGCTGGAAGAGGTGCGGGCTTCAGGAACAGCCCAGGATTTAGTGACCCCTGGACAATCATCATTTGACCCCCAAGGGGGTCCCAACCCCCAGGTTGAGAACCACTGGTCTATAGCAATGTGTCATGCCAAGAGTTCATGGCTCAGAATAATCCTCTGTAGGGGATATTTACTAGGAAATACAGCTCAAATGACAAATTACAATTACACAGACAGGTTAAATAATAGTAAATTGCCTCTCCAGTGAGTGCACCTGTTAGAATGGAAGACTGACAAGTATTACAGAAAAGGTCAGCAGCATAGAATGCTTATCACTTGGAGAAAAAAATAAAATAAATAATGAGTTTTCCCTGGAGAGCACAATTCAGATTTGTGGCGATAACAGATATTAGATAATCATATAACCTCAACTGTCATTTACTATTGGACCTCAATATCGTGTCTCTACCCCTCAGCTCACTGCAGTCTCCTCACGCATCACTAATTTAGTGACAGACATATCGGTCTTGTTTGTATATTGTATGGACCCTGACCAGGTACCTTGGGCCAAAAGTACACCATCCCCCTTCATTACCTCTTATTAGTGTCCACCCGTGTAGGAATCGTCCTTTCAGTTCTCCCATGTTGAGACACAGGATCTCATTTTATTACTAGTGTAGGACCCACTGATAATGGGGTACTTTGACGCAGTAAGTGGGCTTGGCACTATATGCCCATATAGCGTCAAGTTGGTTGTTAAAGGCAAGCATCCTTACACAGGCACAACACAAGGGACTTTCCAGTAACCCGACTCCTTGGGAGCAACGGAACAGGCATTTCTCCTGCAGCAGCACTTCACCGTTTAGAACCAAGCTAAAATACCCCAGGAATTTGTTGGAACCAAGGCCAACTATTGAATGCTCAGTAGCCAACTAACTCTTTCCAGGACCTGCACCATCTGCAGTTCAAGCTCTGAGCCAGTAACTGCTTCCCAAAAAGCATGTCATCCAGGTACCTCACACAATAGGAATACAGTGATTTTACCAGAACAAAATCTGGTAAAAAAAAACACTTGGAGCTGTGGAATGCCCAGACAGCACCACCACAAACTGCTGATGTGTGTCCCTCCTTTGAGACCATGGCCTTTGCAGAGCTGCAAAAAACACTTGTGTGGTTCCAGAGATTGAGCCCAAAAGATGTGGCAGGAAAAGCCAGGAACACACCAGCTTGTAACTTTAGTTGTCTGCAACTTCAAGCCTGGACAGTAATAAGGCAGATTTCCTCACCCAAATGGGAGTGAACTTTTCTTCAGATGCAGGGGGACTGGAGGGTCCAGCTGTATGGCACTGGGAAGGCATCTGCTTAGAGGCCAGGTTCTTATTAAAATAAAAGGCAGCACTGGTTTGACCTCTTGATTTTGCCCTTGGGGTCAAGTGCATATTTTATCTAGTCATACTAATAAAAAGGAACCCAAGAATGGCCAAACAAGCACACCCTCTAAAAACCTGAAGCTGCTTTTTTAGAAGCTCTGACCAGCACTTGAGCCATAGGATCCTCTCATGGATAGCCTATTCCCAACCTAGAAAGCTGCTTTATGAAGAGTAAACCAAGGCATCAGGAAATCCTCCAGAAACTGCCAAATGGCAGGATCCCCTTTGGTCCAATTTATGAATTAAGCATATGCTTTGCTTAAAGTTTGAACTTGTCAAACTTGCGCCAGAAGATTAAAAAAGGGCCTCCAACCATTTGTCTTTGGAGTCTTTAAAGACCAGCACCATCTGGGTCTCAAGCAGAAATTGGCCAGGTCAGCCAATGACAGGGGGGGGGGGGGGGGGGTACTACTGTGCAAATTGCTTTGAGGAACATTTCCTGGGTGAGCCCACTTGCATATATCATTTGAGATGCAGAATGTTGGAGTCTTGAGCAGCTGCAGGGCCCAAATACAGTGACTGTTCACATGTCCATCAGGAAGCCCACTGTTGGTTTTTGTTAGGGACTAGCACAGACCAAGTCTCCTCAGACGACTTGCTTAATCAGCTTTATAAGGGGGGGGGGGGATGTTTTTCCAACACCTCATCTTTCCACAAAAGGGGGAAGAACTCCCATATTTGCAACCCAGAGGCAACCGAGGGGTGGTTATGCAGAGGCAGCTGACAATTTTGAGACAAAAAGGAGTTGGAGGAATGAGCCCTTGATAACTAAGGGCAGGGATTTAAAATTCAATTTGACTTGGGTAATCCATTACATGTGAACTGCAAAAACCTTCACCCTTTATAAATAGGCTTTTAACCCCAAGAATTGGAACAGCCACCCGGGGGGGGGGGGATAAGCCAAACATGTTTGTTTAATGTAATTGTGCCCATGCAATGCAGCCTGGCTTATTTTTTGACTAGGACCATGTATTGCCTTACAGCACAAGAGAACTAAGCGCCACAAGGACTGTCATGGCTTATTCCATAGTAAAAGTTTGCACTAACTGTTCCATAGCCAGAAACAATTTTTTTTTGGGGGGGGGGAGATAATTGCCCTTGACTTGTATAGCACACCAGATAACCCCTATGGAGCAGTGGACACATGGCTGCCGCTATCCGATTGGCCAGGTTTCAGATGGAAAAGTCAATTTCCATCCGATTTCCCCATAGAGGAGAGCAGGACTGTGTCCCTGTCTGCACAGCAATCCCCAGCTGAGCAAGCGAAATCTTTTACATGGAGGCACCTGTGTGAAAGGTGTTAAAGACTTCAGATACTTCACCAAAACACTAGCAAAAAACAGGTTGAGGAGTCATGTCTAGGAAGGGAAAATGTTTGGGCCAATGTCATTCACCTGAAGGTGGCAACATAAATTACATTATGAATATTAAGATGCTACGATTAAGAATTAATATTGACAGCTGTATTCTGGAGTCAGGGATTTAAGAATAGTCAAACTTCAAAATATTTTATTCAGAACTACTGAACAGAAGTGCAAAACAAGTAATCAAGACAGGCACATTTTTTGTAGGTAGGTGAACAGTTGAAAAAGCACTTAAGATTTGTTGGAATGGCAAGCAGGTAAAACATTAGCTGAAAAGCTTAAGTGTCAGGTAAACAAAAGTGCATTATTAACAGAACTGTGAGAAGCCTGACATTGAAAATATTATGCATCCTTGATAAGAGCCACAGCTGAAAAACGCACTTCATCTTTTGCCTGCTCAGTGTACTGCTTGCAAATGTGAACTGCATTCTGAAAAAAAAAAAAAAAAAGTATTATGGTTACTTTGAGGTACTTGTGCCAAATCTATGCCACTTAAACTTTATTGAATAACTAGAATGCAACTGCCTACCAGCAGGGATCAGTTGGGTTAACCACTGCTGCCAATGAGTATGGAGGTGCAATAGCTACACCATGTGGAGAAACTGTTGTATGCAACACGCTTGTTCATTATCCAACTAATTGAGGCATGCAGTGTAGGGAGTTGCGCAAAGTTACCTCTATTGTATGTTGTACTTTACATGCATGTAGATATATTTTCCCATGCTTATCAGCCTCCATTTGTGTACATATGGAGCTGTGGTTGCTGCTCTAGTTCACATGCCATGTGCTGCAGCACCACACTGAAGTTTTTTTTAAAAACCTGGGGCAGTGTTTCTCAACTCCAGTCCTCAGGGCGCACCAACAGGTCATGTTTTCAGGATTTCCCTCAGATGAAACGGCTGTGGTAATTACTAAGGCAGTGAAACAGATAAAATCACCTGTGCAAAATAATGGAAATCCTGAAAACAAGACCTGTTGGTGCGCCTTGAGGACTGGAGTTGAGAAACTGACCTGGGGAATAAGATTTGTACTCCCTCCCTGTCCTGTGACACCAGACTACTGTATCTGCAACAATGCAGCATAGTAATCGACATAATTTAAACAAGCAATTGGGTTTCCTATGAAAAGTGCTTTTCCAGAGGGCAACAATGCAGGATACACGTTCAGACATTGTCTGCTAGCAATTGTCCCTGGAAGAGCAAACCTTTTAAAAGCCAAATGGAAAATATGCTATGTGCCCACACCAATTGTAAAAGGCAGAAGGAACAGGAGGGTGCAAAAGCCTTGTGCATTAACTTTCCAACACTTTAATGAAAAGTTCATACAAACAAGTTACATATTCAAGCATGGAGTATATAGTCCAAAGATGCATCATCTAGCAAGCAACAGTAGTGGGATTCAGAGCTAGATTTGGTATGTAGGTCAATGGTCTTTATAGAAAAAATAAATAAAAATTAACTGGGCTCAAGGGTATGGCCCATGTGGGAGGACCAAGACAATAGATTTAAATGCAGACATTCATCTTTTTTAATTAAGGCAAAAAGATCACCAGCTAAACACATTCTTACATGTGTACACCGAACATTGTGCATGTAGAAAGTATATACACATACTTACCTTGGATAGGGAAAGGCATGTGGACATCTTGCCATCACTACCTCAGGCCGTGGAAGGCATGCAGGCTTGATCTCCAGACAATCTGCGTGTCATACACTAACCCCGTGGCCCACAAATGTCACAACCGGTGTTGTGCTTTCCGGTAATTTGGTGAGAGGCCAAAATGGTCAAAGGTGGAAAAACCTGGTAGCCTGACAGCCAGAAGCTAAACCACCAATGCCTGATACATGCGTCAGCCAAGTATGGCACAGCATGGGAGACACCTGAAATGTAGAGAAACATTGCTTCCCCCCCCCCCCATGCACCAAAACAGTGCACCCTGCTGGAGGGTGACTGTAAATGTGGCAAACTAGACAATGGGGGGGGGGGGGGGGTGATGAATTAGCACTGGCCAGCTTTACACAAATGAAATGCATTTTGTAGCTGGGGATCTTTGCCTTTTAGATGCAGACTGCATCATTCCCAATTATCTATTGTATTAGCCTTCCCACAAGAGAGAGGGCCTGCAATCACATTTACCATTCCCTTGATCCCAGATTTCTCTATAAAGACTATTGGCTTTCATACCAAACCCAGCTCTGAAAAGGGGGACACCCTCGAAATGCAGATGCTTTTCTCTGCCTATGCAACTCCTTTGCGAGTAGGATTTTAAATGTTTCTATTAAAGTGTTGCAAAGTTAATGCGCAAGGCTTGTGCGCTCTGGTCCCCTTTAAGAATTTTCTCTTGGTTCCCCCGACCTGTTGAGTGGCAACACAGCCAATTTGTGGCTTGATTGTTGAACTCTATTGCTTTAGAATCAACTGTACAGTAATCTTAAGGGGTTGTAAAGGTATGGGGAAAAAAAAAAAAAAAAAAGCCTTAAATAGCTTACTTTACCTCATCCTTAGATTTTTCTTTTAAATGTCCTTATTTCTTCTGAGAAATCCTCACTTCCTGTTCTGTCTAACTCCACACAGTAATGCGAGGCTCCCTAGTGTGGAGAAAGCCTCGAGGGGGCGAGCAGGATGCCCACCAACACACAGCTCCTTTCTCCATCTGCAAAGTAGAGAGCGTCCTGACCCTCCTGCTCGCCCCCTCAAGAGGCTTTCTCCACACCCGGGAGAAAGTGTTGCATTACTGTGTGGAGTTACAGACAGAACAGGAAGTGAGGATTTCTCAGAAGAAATAAGGACATTTAAAAGCAAAATGGAAGGATGAGGTAAGTGAAGGAGGACTGCACTAAGGTAAAGGAAGCTATTTAGGGAAAAACATTTACAACCCCTTTAAGCATAGGAGTTTGACTTGTCTTTCCCACCAATAAGCGCTTTGGTATTTGTAGCTACATACAAGAAAACTACAGCAACACAAGCAACTCAGTCTCAGCCACTGGAGAAATTTCCCAAAACATAACCAAACTAGATGCGAGAACAAGTCAGCATACCACAGCAATTTAAAGTGTCACAGGTGGCATTTCTGAACCACCAAGTTTACCAACTTAAAAATAAAGCCCAACTAATGCCATATGCAGCAATTTTAGTGACTTGCGTATACTGCAACATGTTGGCTAGGTTCCGCAGTGGTAGATTGCTTTTCAGAGTAGTAAACAGCAGCTTTTAGGGAGATACAAATGCCTTATTTTGCATGGAACATAACTGAAACCACTGGGCTTGTGGTTGCGGCTTGGTCCAATTGTTTTAATGGGAGTGTTTGACAGGCAGTGCTGGAGGAGTCAGAACAGGCATGCTGACCAATTCAACTCAAGTGAGCCTTGTGACAAACGTCTATTAGCAGCCTTGAGAAATTGACCTGTTGTCAAGACATTAGATCTAAACCACATTGCCATAGAAAGTTATGGAACTGGCATTTGCTTTACATGCATCAATGCCAACATTTACTACAATACCTCCAGGAAGGATGCAGATAGTGGTCCGTGGTCAATAGGCTTTTCAAAACGCCCATCTAGAAGACAAGGATCTTAGCATTATATTCTGGTAAATTTTTGCCTTACCTTACTTTGAAGAGTCTACATCCCCCCCCCCCCCCCCCCAACCTATACTCACTGAATAGAAATTTATAATCTAAAACACCCCTATGCAGCACTAAGAAACATACCTGTAAAATCAACATCTTTGAACAGTACAGGACTCAGGCTTAATATTTATGCTGGGACTTGTAGTGCACTGAGTTATGGCAGCCTCCTATGCTGGGACTTGTAGTGCTGTAGACTGGGGGACTGAGGAATCCTCATTCCACCACTGAGGGCACTACAAGTCCCAGCAGAGTGGGCTGCCATATATCAGCCCCCCAGAGAGCGCTACAAGTCCCAGCAGAGCAGACTGCTCTTACAGAAGAGGCACAGTTTTGAGATGGGGGGGGGGGGTTCCTTAAAGTGAGGATTTATGCTGGAAGGGGAAGTTTGTGCTGAAAAGGGGGATTTTCACTGGAAGGGGTTATGAGGGTGAGGATTTGTGCTGCTATGGGTGAGATGTAGGGGTGGGGGTCTGGAAAGGTTGTGGTTTACAGATAGGGATGGTGGGTGCATGAATTTAGTCAGGCCTAGGGCACCACAAAACCTAAATACACCACTGGTTTGAGTCCAGCCACCACATTTACACATGTTTTACACTGGAGGGCCTGCTTAGCATTTCCTTGCCATTCACCTGTCCCACTACTTGTGGCCACTTCGGCTGCTCAAACCTACCTGTGCACCTGGCTGCAGTTAGAGTTTACATGCTTGTGTTGGGGTTTCACGCTCAAGCCTTTGTAGTTATTGTCCTCCTATAACTTTACCCCACCCTGCAAGTCCTCAGTTTAACAAGCAATGCAGAATAAAAACCAGCAAAATTGCCTATATTCAAGAAAGGACAGGACTAACAAATCTTAAATTGTGAAGTACATGACAGGCTTTATAGTCAAAGACACTGGGATAAGAAGCAACAGAACTTGCAGCATCTATAGAAGATTGGACGTCCGCCTGTTTATCAGGGGGGCTGGGAAGAGGAAATAAGTTAGCTTTGTAAAGCAGCAACCTTGTCTAAAGCCAAGCGCAACAGAAGCTCGATGTTTGAATGCCCAGGAAACTCCTGATCTGGTAGAGTGAGCATGTATATTATATGTGCAGTGCTTTGTCCTTTAGGAGTGAGTCCTCATCCACCTTGTGATTGTGGCTTAAGGTAGGATGTCTAAAGGCAGAACAAAATGAGTCGGTGTTTGAAGGAAGCTGTAGTTTTGAGGTAGACTGGTGGCTGACCACATCCAGACAGTGGAGAGCAACCTTCTGGTGCTTGGAGCGGAGCACAATAAAAGGACAGGATGACATCACTGAGGTGGAAGGCTGACACCGCGCTTAAGAATTTTGCTGAGTCATGAAAAATTAGAAATGGCACCTTACAAGAGACCAGACTCAACACCTTGGCCTCCAGTCATACTGTTAAGCCAGAGACCATGTAGCTGGATGGAACAGGGACCTTAGAACAGGTCTTACACTAAAAGTCTGTCTACAGTAAAGACAGCATTTGCACTGGAGGAACAGGGTCCATGGAAGTCAAGCATCTGATGCCAGTACAAAAGGATCCTTGCCACAAACTGGCGACTCATTTAACCCAGAAGCTGGGATGTCCACATTTCAACTCACTGATCTACAACATGCTCCCAGAAATGCCTCCAAACAAGTGTTAGGGGAGGAAAAAGCAGAACTTCTCCTATTCAGATGTTCTACTTTGAGATGAAAATTCAAACTATACTTACCAATCTCCTTCAGCTGCTTATTTACACCAACCAGCACCAGCACATTGCAGTGTTCACCTCCAGCAGGCTGTAGAAACAGTAAGATTTTAGTTAGTGAATAGTATTTAATACTTTGAATAGATGTAAACATGCAATTCTGTTAGTTTAAGTGTTACATGACATTCAAGGAATCATTCCAGTTTATGGACCAAGTGATCAGATTCCACATAAGCTTCACAGCTCTATTGTGAACCCATTTGTAAGGTTTTAGCTACATCAATAGTTTGCTGTACTGCTGAAGAGGCATGCATTTGATGAGCAATGACTATAAACATGCAGTTGTACAAGTAGTGACTTTTGCAGAAGTCCCATTTGTGATTTGTTTTCCATTTCTGCTGCTTGGCAAGTGACCTGGAACAGCAGTCACTAGCTTCCAAAGGTATTAAATCACACAGCAAACTGTCCCACTGCAGGCCTAAAGCCCCCCTTATTCAAAGCAAGCTTCTAGTGGTCACTCCAATAAAAAATCCTACAAAATACAAGTGAAGCAAGTCTTCATTAAGCTCATGTACATTTAACTTATTCCTACCAGATGTAGTCACCTGTCCTGCAGAACCAACTTGTTTCATGCCATCCTCATTGGCTCAGACAGCAGCAAGAGCCACTGTCTCCCGCCGCTGGCAACCACCACCAATAAGTGAGGGGTGGTGCCAAGCCACCCTCTTCTGGACAGCACGGGACTCAGTTAGCAAGCACACACACGACCCAACTGAAAGCAGCTTTCTATGGTGCACTTGGCAGGGGGAGGAGTCAGGTGCACCAGAGAGGTGGTTTGGGGCTGCTCTTTGCAATGAAGTTTGACAGGCTGTTTTTCCCAAAACCACTGATTAACTTTAAGAGCTACAAAGCCAACAGCATACACAAGTTATATACCATCACAACTAGGTCCATATTCAGTTTTACCAAGACACTTACCCTGACAAAGCCCTCAGCTGCAACAGCCTTGTAAGCTGACAACAATGGCTGGAATACAAAAGGACTAAGCATTAATAGACGTTTTATTCACCCACCAATAGAAGCACTGAGCAGGGTGAAAGACATGCTAGTGGCCATTACAAAAAAATACTGCAAACTTGCCTCATTTTTCTCCAACAGCTTGCCTTTTTCCTCAGGTGAGACAGCAGCAGCCTTATCAATATAGGCCTTCAGTGAAGAATCCTTAGCTGCAATGAGAAGTTTTAGATGCTCAGTCAGTTGAATCGGTGGCATACAGAACATAAGTCTGCCCAATAGCAGACTTATGTTGAATCTTTACTTCAGGGAGAGAATTTTTATATATATATATATATATATATATATATATATATATATATATATATATATATATATATATATCTCCACTGTAAAATCCTTTTCTCTGAAGTCCATGGACGGACACAGCTGCCTTATAATCTTGACTGTAGGGTTATGTTCCATCTATCAGGAGAGGACTCCTGAACATAACCTTAGTTATTATAAGGCAGCTGTGTCTGTCCATGGACGAAATAAATAAATCTTACCCATCATTTATTGTATCTGAATAGGACCATTAAACTCTTACCATCCTCAATACAGTGGTGCAGATTGGGGGGCTGCATTGGGAGCCATCAGGTGTGCTTCAATGTGCAGCAGCTGTAGAAAAGACTTGGTGCAGGAGGACATTCCCATTAACTGCAATGGGTGTCATTCATGCATGTAGCTTTGCAAGTCCCAGGACCTGTTAAGCTGCTAATACAGAAGCCCATGTTCAATCTCAAAATTGCAACATATATGGTCATCTTTAGGATAGGAGGGATTTGTTATCCTTTTAGGCAATAAAACACAGGGCTACCATGTCAGACCTTATCTGTATGCTAGCAATTCGTACAATTTAAAGTGGGTTAGCATCACAGCTGGGCAGCAAGCATGTGAAGACTTGATTGCCTTAATGGACCTTGAGGTACAAGGCCAGTCTATAGCATGGCCATCTTTGTTTAAAGCAGTAGTATGCTGTGTAATTTGGCCACACACACACCTCATCCACAGCCCTCTACCGTTCTCCCTCCTGCTGTGTCAATGCCGATCTGCTCCCCTCCTAATGAAATGACAAGGAGATCCAGTGCACTGAAAACTGTCAACCCAATTCAAAAAACCTGGGTAGATAGGTCACATTGAAGTCCAGTATTCAGACTTAGCAGCGGCTGCTGTAGAGTTGCCAAGAGTGACTCTGCAGGGAAGACTGAATGAAGGCAGTACCAGCTAAGAGCAACTTGAATCACCACAATATCATATTGGGTATGCTTTTCTGATAGGCAAGGCTTTGCTGTGAGCGGTTGGCATTCCTCAGGGAGACCAGATTGAGTCCTCAGAAGTGTGGGTAGGCACTTCCTGGCGCTGGTCTGAAATTCCTGGGTGGGTGAAGAGCAAGCCAATGTCAGAGGTGTCACTTAGCAATCAGACAAGCATACCTACTATGATCTTGTAAGTGGTTAGCACTCTTAGATGGTGCTGCCTCTTATAATGCAAGAGCGAGAGATGCAGCCGGTCACGTGAGTGCTGATCAGCGATATGAGAACACAGCAGCATTAATAGAATAAAAGTACAGAGGGATTGTAAGAAAGACCACCTTAAGCCATTAAAGCTTGAAAAATTCAGTCTGCACCCTTCAGAGCCTGCCTTTACAGCAGGGTCTTCATCCATTGTCCCTTACATCTGGGTTGCCAGAGTCTGCTCTCATCTTCCACAATTTCAGCATCCAAAGCATTCTTGTAGCTGTAGGGTGGGAGAGTGAGCGAGACCTGTGAGCCCATATTAATGCCCTGAACACAGGCCACACGTCAGTCGCCAAATGCCTGTGTGTATGTGGTCTGACAAAAGCCAGCTTCTCAGGTGCCTGCATCCAACCAACTCCCGATCAGCACATGGCAGAGCACTGAGTGGAATGTTCTTGCAGGAGACTGTCCTTGTCAGAACAAAACAGCTCAGCAGGGGAAGTGGATGGACCAACCCTGACATGGTTAGTACAGTGGCTCTAACCAGAGGAGATGAGTTTGTGCGCAAACACCACTGATCAAGTTCAAGGTTGTGCCATTGACCCAAGCTTTGGAATGGGTAGAATCTTTAATTGAGGCAGATTTGGGCCATGGGCTGTAGTTGTGTTTATGATACTAAAACAAAGTGTGATGCAGAATATAAAATTTCATGAACTGTAGGTAAAGTTTTAGGATGTGCAAGGCAAATTTTTCTCAAAACAAACTAAACATCCTGCAAACTCACCAAAAGTCACAAAAGCCTTGTTGTTGGCTACAGTGTGAATCAAAGCAACAAGTCCACTAGAGTTTTCAATTGTCTGCTTCAAGTAAAACACTTCAGCGCTCAAGTTTTTGGCCTTCTGTTCCTCTGCTTTTTTTTTGCGGAACTCTTCAATCTGAAAGTACGAATAAACTTGTTAGAAATGCAGATGTAGTCAAGCATAGATCTGAGACCGCCGCTCACCTGCGTCAACGCTCCAACGAGCATGGAGCAGTAGCGAACCGAGCCATCAGCGGTGTTCAGTGGCTCTGTTTTTGGGGGACACACCCCTTAAGCAAGATCACTATGGGTCACCTGATAATGCCACTTTTTTAGGTCTAGCAAATACCTGCAGCACCAGATCTCTGCAACAGATTTAAAGTAAGGAAAACAAACATGTAGAAGCTCTGGAGGGTAGGAAAGACATCAGGGGTGGAAAAACCTTTAAGGTCTCATTGGAGAACCAAATGGCACCCCACAATTGACTATGGGTCAAATAAAAAAACCTAAGTACACCCAAATAAATGCACACTGGGGCAGCCATGTATAAAACTTAGCTTTTAAGATGTCACCTACAGAAAATTTGGGGTACCAAGGTTTGGTGCCATTTAATGGGTGCGCACAATTCTTAAAGTTCTAAAGAACGAGTAGGTAGGCTCCTTATTGCAGAAGATATACAATGCCTCTCTTCTAGAATAAGATAAGCTTACCTGCCTGTTTGCAGTCATCTATAGAAGGGTACAGTTACCCAAATGCAAGGTCATCTCTTGCCCTGAACCAGGAGGCTGCAGGGGCCATTGACAAAGTCCTGTGTGACCTTGCAGTGGGAAGCTGGCTGTAGTCCTCAGGAAGCAATTCCCATTTCCAAGATAGTGGCGCAACCTGCAGCAGTAATACCGGCTACAGAAGATAGCACTTAAAGTACCCAATTTTAAGGGCTTGTACTAACCATACATGCATAAAAACCACAGATGTCACTTGCAGAGAAAGCAGATTAGTATGCAAGCACATCAGAGTTTGTGTATGTTGAAATCAGTTCTTATGTGGGTCAGTTGCATGCCCTGTTGAAACCGTTATTGGTGTGAAAGTCAGCAGCTACAGACTTCAGCTAACAAAAGCTACAGACATACTGCAGTCAGCAAGTGGTTAACATTCTAGGACCCAATGTGTATATCATAAAAAAAAAAAAAAAAAAGAAATAAAAAGAAGTGACTCACCATTGCAGAACCAAAACCTTACCTTTGGTGTTAGTGGGAAGGTGAGCACTACAGCACAAACTGGTGTGGTAAAGGTTTTTAGGTGATCTGGTTCAAAACCCAATACGTCCACATATTTACAGCCGGCAACGCCAAACTTCTTCAGGAGCTGCAAAGAAAAATCAGGTAGCGATAACCACACCGTTTGTGAAGTTTCAAAAGTCTAATTGGGGTTCAGTTGTGCTTACAGACCAGATTGGAGCTTAAAAAAAAAAAAAAAAAACACACACCTCATCAGCAGTCAAACAAGTTGTGGTTTGAAAATGAAAGGCCACTGCAGTGTAACCTTAGCTTTGAGACATCCATGGGGGAGCAGCACAGACTATGGTCAGTTTGCAGTCACCAAAACCACTTTTCCAATCAAGTTTGAGAACTGCCACTATGTTGTGTTCCCATTCACCCACAATACCTAATTAAATAGGTTTCTTACCTTCCTAGAGAGCAGGTTTATAATGGGACTCTATAGGCACCATGTATTGTTCAGAATAACTTGCCGTGTGCCATTAGGGGAAAGACTGGATGACAATTTAAGAGTGCAACAAGGCATCACCCCAGTCTTTAGAAATCCAAGCCTGCTCTTAGGTGTTGTAAAGGTTTGTTTTTTATTTTCTAAATTGGTTCCTTTGCTAGTGCATGGTTGGTTCACTTACCTTTTTCTTTGATTTTCCTTTAGAAAAACAGTTCTAAACACAAAACTTCTGAACCTTTTTTGCATTCCAAAAAGCCTCTCAACTGTCTAGAAAAGACTAAACTCTGTATGCATATGCAGATAACAGTTCAGGAGCAGTTAAAAAAAAATGCCCAACTGCTCCTAAACATCTTTTTAGCAGCAGCCGCATACATGAGACCTTAGAGGGCAGAGGAGAAAGATGGATGACTACAACAATGGCTGATGTGTCCAAAGATAGAACATAAAATAGTGGAGAATAGAAGGGTGGCATATAATGAACAAAGGCCAACACTTCTAGAGAAGCGTAGCACATGGACAATGGCTGAGACTTCTAAGAACATGAAATACAAGGGTGGAAGATGACCAACACTGCAAGAGTGGCGCATGATGGAACAATAAGATCAGTATAGATCATAAGGGTGGAAGGTGAACTGTAGAGAAGGGCGATGATGGAACATAAACGTGGAGGGTGGCACAAACAATGATCAAGACTCCTAGAGAAAAAGGGTAGCACATAATGAGCAGTCAGGAATAGATTGATGGCATGTGGACAGGTGAAAGATGACGCTTCTAGAAAACAAAACATAAGGAGAAATGGTGGAGAATAGAGTAGTATGACAAAGGCCAAAACTTCTAATGTGGGGCATATAATGAACAATTGAGAACAGAAGGGTGGCATGTGATAGAACAATGGCAGACCATACTAGAGCAGTGTAGAACATGAAAATATTAGGGTGACAGCTGATGATCAATGGCTGACACTTCTAGAGGCAGTGGAGAATGACAATGGCCAACACTTCTAGAGACAGAACATAAGGAACAAAGGTGGAGAATAAAAGTGGTACATGAGGAACAAAGGAAGAGTAGAGCGACAGATAACAGCTGAGAACAGAAGGGTGGGTGGCACACAGACAATGGCTAGCACTTCTAGAAGAGCAGAACATGAGAAATAAGAGTGTAAAACTGCTGGAAAAAAAAAAAAAAAAAAAATTATATATATATATATATATATATATATATATATATATATATATATATATATATATATATATATATATATATATATATATATATATATATATATATATATATATAGATGGTATGAAGGAACGACAGCTGACCATACTAGAATAGAAGAGTGGAAGTTGATCAACAATGGTTGACAATTTTAGAGAGGCAAGGGTGTAAAATGATGAACTCCTCTAGAGGAGGTGAACAATTAGAAGGGTAAAAGATGATGAACAATGGCTGACACATTGGTAGAAACAAGAGTGGAGCAGGGAGGGCACAATTGGAGGACACGTGTGTGGAGAGGCAAGGGTGGAGGAGGGAGGACACATGTCTGGAGAAATCCACTGGAGGACACATGTGCAGAGTTAAGGGCTCCACAGGAGGACACATGGAGCAGGGAGGAGAGGTAAGGGTGGAGGACACAAGGAGCAGTAAGAGTAGAGCACTCCATGGGAGGACATGTGTGGCGAGGTAAGGATAGAGCAGGGAGGAGAGGGGTAAGGGTGGAGGACACGTGTAGAGAAGGAAGGACACATGTGGAGAGGCAAGGATGGAGCAGCAGAGGTAAGGGTGGAGGACATGTGTGGAGAAGGGAGGACACAAGTCTGGATCAGGGTGGATCAAGCCATGGGATGACATGTGTGGAGATATAATGGTGGAGGAACCATGTGGAGAAGGGTGGATCACTCCATGGGAGGACACATGTGGAGAGGCAAGGGTGGAGGACATGTGGAGAAAGGAGGACACAAGTCTAGAGAAGGGTGGATCAAGCCATGGGACGACATGTGTGGAGGACACAAGTCTGGAGAAGGGTGGATCACTCCATGGGAGGACACATGTGGAGAGGCAAGGGTGGAGGAACCGTGTGGAGAAGGTGGATCACTCCATGGGAGGACATGCGTGGAGAGGTAAGGGTGGAGGACATGTGGAGAAAGGTCTAGAGAAGGGTGGATCAAGCCATGGGACAACATATGTGGAGATAAGGGTGGAGGACACAAGTCTGGAGAAGGGTGGATCAAGCCATGGGATGACATGTGTGGAGATAAGGGTGGAGGACACAAGTCTGGAGAAGGGTGGATCAAGCCATGGGATGACATGTGTGGAGATAAGGGTGGAGGACACAAGTCTGGAGAAGGGTGGATCAAGCCATGGGATGACATGTGTGGAGATAAGGGTGGAGGACACAAGTCTGGAGAAGGGTGGATGGAGCAGGGAGGAGAGGCCAGGGTGGAGGACACAAGTCGAGAAGGGTGGAGGGCTCCATTGGAGAACAGAGGGACCACGCCCTGGCCCATCTCTCGCCGTCTCCGTTATGAAGCCCTCTCCTCCACGTAGAGGGATGCTGGTCCGGACACATGGAGGATACGGTAGCCGCCGCCCCCGGGTACACTCACTTTGTTCAGCATCTGTGGAGAGACGACAAGGCGGGTGACTACACGGAGATAGATGAATGGCGGGTGGGGCGGACAGGGGAGGTGATCACTTACCTCAGGGTTGATCTCGGTAGGTGGTAGCGCCATTCTTTCTCACTCTTTATTATTTTCTCGTCGTTCCGATAAAGCAAGCAATGCGATCTGCGTGAGGGGAGACGCCTCGCTGCTTTTATATGGCAGGTCAGGTACCAACTCAGGCGGGGAGGAAGGGGGAGGAGTGCTGATTGAATGGTACCATCTACAGACGATTGGACCTGAAACCCCCCCATGAAGGTGTGAGGAATGGGGCGCCCCTCGGGCGGTGGTGTCAGGTGCCGGTGACGTTCTGGTCGGGCTGTGTCATTCCAAGTGCGCAACACGTTGTCCGAGCGGAGTGGGGTGATGATTGGGGGGGTGTCGGGTGATGATTGGGGGGTGTCGGATGATGATTGGGGGGTGGTGTGCTCTGATCTATCTACCATTGTCATACATACACATGGCTGCAGCATGACGAAGCACAAATCACACCCGATCAATGGAACTGTCCACATTCCCTACAATATTCCAGTCCTGAAATCCTGGGAAGGGTGGGATCTCTTGTCCATGGAGATAAGAGAGAGCTGTAGATGAGAACACATTGAAGGTGAATAATTCCCCTGATATAGATGGAGGACCTTTATGTACCTCAAACACGCCATTCATTTTTATCATGAGTCAGTCTGCATTGTATGAAGCTTGTCGCTGAAAATGACGCAATTGTGTGACAATCGCAGGAAAACCGCACCGCGTTTCACGTGCCATTAATGTGTTGCGTTTTGTTAAGCATTGCAGTGCGATTTGGAATTGGGGTGGAATCACAGCGATCCCAAAACGATGGGTGTGAGCGGGGCCTAAAGGATGGGAAGCTTTAATAGACCACGCTGTGCAACAAAAGTGACAGTTGTGGGTGCTTACAATGATCAGCTTTTTTATTAAACTGGAACTTTAGTCAGAAAATGAAGTCCTGCTAGATGACACTCACTGCTATCCAATCCGATCCTGTCCGTGAAATCCAGATGGATGCTGACCCTATTTTCCATCCGTCTGGCAGATCGGATGAAAATGGACAGGCGGTCCGTTTTCATCCAATCTCTCCATAGAGAAGAGCGGGGCTCTGACAGGTCTGTCTCTGTACAGCGAGCAGACAGGACCTGTCATCCGCCTGATCAGCGGATCAATCATTCTGAAAGCACCGGCTGTTAGCGGTAAATCGCTGCTCGTTTTAGCGGGGCTTTATTGCTGTTTAAGCGACACCGTTGCACCGCTTTTTGGCTGCTGGTTATGCACTTTTAACCTTAAAGAAGGGGTTAAAAATGCCTGTGTTGCAGCACTTTCAAAGCGCTTTGAAAGCAGTGCCCTTTCATTTCTAATGGGCAGGGCGTTTTAGGAGCAGTGTATACAGCGCTCCCAAATCGCCCCAAAGATGCTGCTTGCAGGACTTATTCTAACATCCTGCAAGCACATCACCCCAGTGTGAAAAGTCACACTAAAATGAATGGAAGGCGGTTCTTAGGCACTATTTCTAGCGCTAAAACGCCTGAAAACTGCATCAGTGTGAAAGGAGTCTTAGACCCCATACACACTATTAGATTTTCTGCAGATTTTTGTCTTCAGATTTACCAAAACCATATAATATGAGGTCAAACCCGTATAAGGCCCGGTTCACACTTGTGCAATGCGAGAACACCGCAAATCCACTGCGGGTTCCTGCATCGCAGCCGGCACGCACGGCGATTCACACTGCCATATGCGAACTGATGGGAGTATCATTGTATCTTAACGACACCCCCATTTCAGCTCGCGTATAGCAGTGCGAACTAACACACATGCGATCCGATTCTGTTCCGAACAGAAAAAAGGGTCCTGTGCGTCTTTGGACCGAATACAGTGCGATATCAGCCATACCATCTGTATGGCTGATATTGCACCGCACAGACATCGCATGTAACGTGAACAGCAGTGCGCTGCGGATTACATCCGAATTTCTCGTCGAGAAAACTGCTATGGAGCATACACACGACCGGTTTTCACGACCAATCTAAAAAGTGGCAGTTTTCTCGCCATGAAAAACGGTCGTGTGTATGCGGCTTTAGAGTTTCAATGTGTATGCAATCAATTGTGTGGTCATGCGACATTGTACACAAACACAATTTATGTCTCTTTTTACCCACAAATAGAGCTTTCTTTGGTGGTATTTGACCACCTCTGTGGTTTTTATTTTTTGCTCTATAAACAAAAAAAAACGTAAATTTTGAAAAAAAAACTATATTTTAAATTTTTTTGCCTTTTTACTTTTTGCTCTAATAAATATCCCAATTTAAAAAAAAAAAAACACATTTCTTTCTCAGTGTATTCTTCTACATATTTTTGGTAAAAAAAAAAAATAATAATAATTGTATATTGATTGGTTTGCGCAAAATATTATAGCGTCTACAAAATAAGGGATGTGTTTTTTTTTTTACTAGTAATGGCGGTGATCAGAGATTTTTAGCGGGACTGCAACATTGTGACGGACAGATCGGACACATTTTTGGGACCATTGACATTCATATATCGATCAGTGCTATAAAAATGCACTGATTACTGTATAAATGTCACTGGCAAGGGGTTAAATGTGTTCCCTGGGAGGTAATTCTAACTGAGGGGAGGACTTACTGGAGGAGAAGAGAGATTACTGTTCTTGATCACTAGGAACAGCAGATCTCTCTCCCCCTTGTCAGAATGTTTACATCGACAGATCCCTGTTCTGGCTCTCTGTGGAGCGATCGCAGGTGGCCGGCAGACATCGCAGCCGCCGGCCACACTCATCGGCTCTGTCGTTGCGCCATGGGCACACGCCTCCCACAGCTTTTAAAGCGGGCGATGTACACCTATGGTATTTGCACAGCCATGCCAACCTGCTGTCGTATAACGTTTATGGCGGCTGGTCGGCAACAGGTTAAACCCTCCTATCCTTTACAGCCAAGGAAGCTACTTCTGATTGATCTGCAAGTGCCATTGTGCTGCACATGTGATCATTTATGACTCCAGACATTTGATGGTTTGACAGTTTGGTTGAGGACACAGCAAATGTGACAGTAAGACCTCTTTCACACTGGTGCCGTCCATAGCGTCTGTGGTAAAATAGCGGTAAAACGTCACTATTTTACCGTCGGATTGGTGGCGCATTTTGGCCGCTAGCCGGGTGATTTTAAGCCCACTAGCGGCCGAGAAAGGGTTAATACCGCTGGCAATGCACCGCTACAGCGGTGTATTGCCGGCGGTACCTCAGCGCTGCCCATTGATTTCGATGGGCAGGAGCGCATTGGCAGCGGTAAGTTCACTGCTGCTTATGCGCTCCAAAGAAGCTGCTGGCAGGACTTTTTCTGACGTCCTGCTAGTGTACCTCTCCACTGGAGTGTGAGGAGCAGCTGTTTAAGGGATTGCAGGCGCTATTTTTAGCGCTATAGCGCCTGCAGAATGCCCTCAGTGTGAAAGCGGTCTTAGCAATCCTAAAATTCCAGCAATGTAACGGTTTTGTGAAACTCAAATTAATGAACTTAGTCCTGCCTTACGATTTTCTGCTGCTCAGGGCTATGGGCTACTGCAAAATAGCCGCCTCCAGCAAGAAGAAAGAGGAGCAATGCTGGAGGCAATTTACAGCACATACTAATTTTGGTTTCATAATTATTAATGTGGAATGTAAGAAAGGGGGAAAGACATTTTAAGCCCCCCTTGCCTCATGGGATTGTGGCAGCAGAGTTCGTTAATTTCTCTTCAGTACAGAAAGGGAGGGAAAGGTTCCCATTGGATCCTGGACAGCTAATGATAGGGGTAGCTGTAGCCGGGCAGTTCAGTGGCTTACTAGATTATTATTGGGCAACCTCTAGACTGAAAAGTGTGGGAAGAACGACAATTGGTCCTTGGCTGCTCCAGATGGTCAGGTGACCACTGTATCTGGGCAGCTAAGAGGGTTGTTGTGAGGGTTTTGTAAATAAAAAGGGGAATTCAGAGCCCTAAAGGCTCAGTCGCCTCAGTAGCAGCAGCTGTGGTGTGCCCTACCATTTTGGGGGGTGTCGGGTGATGATTGGGGGGTGGTGTGCTCTGATCTATCTACCATTGTCATATATACACATGGCTGCAGCATGACGAAGCACAAATCACACCCGATCAATGGAACTGTCCACATTCCCTACAATATTCCAGTCCTGAAATCCTGGGAAGGGTGAGATCTCTTGTCCATGGAGATAAGAGAGAGCTGTAGATGAGAACACATTGAAGGTGAATAATTCCCCTGATATAGATGGAGGACCTTTATGTACCTCAAACACGCCATTCATTTTTATCATGAGTCAGTCTGCATTGTATGAAGCTTGTCGCTGAAAATGACGCAATTGTGTGACAATCGCAGGAAAACCGCACCGCGTTTCACGTGCCATTAATGTGTTGCGTTTTGTTAGCATTGCAGTGCGATTTGGAATTGGGGCGGAATCACAGCGATCCCAAAACGATGGGTGTGAGCGGGGCCTAAAGGATGGGAAGCTTTAATAGACCACGCTGTGCAACAAAAGTGACAGTTGTGGGTGCTTACAATGATCAGCTTTTTTATTAAACTGGAACTTTAGTCCTGCTAGATGACACTCACTGCTATCCAATCCGATCCTGTCCGTGAAATCCAGAGGGACGGTGACCCTATTTTCCATCCGTCTGGCAGATCGGATGAAAATGGACAGGTGGTCCGTTTTCATCCAATCTCTCCATAGAGAAGAGCGGGGCTCTGACAGGTCTGTCTCTGTACAGCGAGCGGACAGGACCTGTCACCCGCCTGATCAGCGGATCAATCATTCTGAAAGCGCTGTTAGCGGTAAATCGCTGCTCGTTTTCGCAGCGCTTTACTGCTGTTTAAAGCGGGGGTTCACCCGCACATGACACTTTTTTACCCTTAGCTTCATGCTCGTTTTGTCTAGGGGAATCGGCTAGTTGTTTTAAAATATGAGCTGTACTTACCGTTTACGAGATGCATCTTCTCCGCCGCTTCCGGGTATGGGCTGCGGGACTGGGTGTTCCTATTTTGATTGACAGTCTTCCGAGAGGCTTCCGACGGTCGCATCCATCGCGTCACGATTTTCCGAAAGAAGCCGAACGTCGGTGCGCAGGCGCAGTATAGCGCCGCACCGACGTTCGGCTTCTTTCGGCTACTAGTGACGCGATGGATACGACTGTCGGAAGCCTCTCGAAAGACTGTCAATCAAGAAGGAACGCCCGCTCCCGAAGACCCATACCCGGAAGCGACGGAGAAGATGCATCTCGAAAACGGTAAGTACGGCTCATATTTTAAAACAACTAGCCAATTTTTGGAAGTATAATCATTTTACAGTAGTTAATTCGCCCTATCCAAGATATTGGCCTATTTTTTACCTTTCCTATTTTTGTGTAGGAAAAGTGCTATTCCCTATGTATAACTGACATCTATACACTGAGTGTTTTCCCTGACACTGATATCTGTATATTGAGAGCTATTCCCTGTATACAACACTGATATATCTGTACACTTCGACAAAAAGAACCATCAGTGGGAAGAATGTCCCTTACATTAGTGGTCAGCAGAAAGAATGTTCCCTACATTGGTGGTCCCCAGAAAAAAATTGTTCCTTGCATTGGTGGTCTGTGCGAATAATGTTCCTTACATAGGTGGTCAGCAGAAAGAATGCTCCTTACATTGGTGGTCTGTGCGAATAATGTTCCTTACGTTGGTGGTCAGCAGAAAGAATATTCCTTGCATTGGTGGTCACCAGAAAGAATGTTCCTTACATTGCTGATCTGTGCGAATAATGTTCCTTACATAGGTGGTCAGCAGAAAGAATGCTCCTTACATTGGTGGTCTGTGCGAATAATGTTCCTTACGTTGGTGGTCAGCAGAAAGAATATTCCTTGCATTGGTGGTCACCAGAAAAAATTGTTCCTTGCATTGGTGGTCTGTGCGAATAATGTTCCTTACATTGGTGGTCAGCAGAAAGAATGTTCCTTGCATTGGTGGTCTGTGCGAATAATGCTCCTTACGTTGGTGGTCAGCAGAAAGAATGTTCCTTGCATTGGTGGTCACCAGAAAGAATATTCCTTGCATTGGTGGTCTGTGCGAATAATGTTCCTTGCATTGGTGGTCACCAGAAAGAATATTCCTTGCATTGATGGTCACCAGAAAAAATTGTTCCTTACATTGGTGGTCTGTGCGAATAATGTTCCTTGCATTGGTGGTCACCAGAAAGAATATTCCTTGCATTGGTGGTCACCAGAAAAAATTGTTCCTTGCATTGGTGGTCTGTGCGAATAATGTTCCTTACATTGGTGGTCAGCAGAAAGAATGTTCCTTGCATTGGTGGTCTGTGCGAATAATGTTCCTTACATTGGTGGTCAGCAGAAAGAATGTTCCTTGCATTGGTGGTCTGTGCGAATAATGTTCCTTACGTTGGTGGTCAGCAGAAAGAATGTTCCTTGCATTGGTGGTCACCAGAAAAAATTGTTCCTTGCATTGGTGGTCTGTGCGAATAATGTTCCTTGCATTGGTGGTCACCAAAAAGAATATTCCTTGCATTGGTGGTCACCAGAAAAAATTGTTCCTTGCATTGGTGGTCTGTTCGAATAATGTTTCTTACATTGGTGGTCAGCAGAAAGAATGTTCCTTGCATTGGTGGTCACCAGAAAGAATATTCCTTACATAGGTGGTTAGCAGAAAGAATGCTCCTTACATTGGTGGTCTGTGCAAATAATGTTCCTTACGTTGGTGGTCACCAAAAAGAATATTCCTTGCATTGGTGGTCACCAGAAAAAATAGTTCCTTGCATTGGTGGTCTGTGTGAATAATATTCCTTGCATTGGTGGTCACCAGAAAAAATAGTTCCTTGCATTGGTGGTCTGTGCGAATAATGTTCCTTACATTGGTGGTCAGCAGAAAGAATATTCCTTGCATTGGTGGTCACCAGAAAAAATTGTTCCTTACATTGGTGGTCAGCAGAAAGAATGTTCCTTGCATTGGTGGTCACCAGAAAGAATATTCCTTGCATTGGTGGTCACCAGAAAGAATATTCCTTGCATTGGTGGTCACCAGAAAGAATATTCCTTGCAATGGTGGTCACCAGAAAAAATTGTTCCTTGCATTGGTGGTCTGTGCGAATAATGTTCCTTACATTGGTGGTCAGCAGAAAGAATGTTCCTTGCATTGGTGGTCACCAGAAAGAATATTCCTTGCATTGGTGGTCAGCAGAAAGAATATTCCTTGCATTGGTGGTCACCAAAAAGAATATTCCTTGCATTGGTGGTCACCAGAAAGAATATTCCTTGCATTGGTGGTCACCAGAAAGAATATTCCTTGCATTGGTGGTCACCAGAAAGAATATTCCTTGCATTGGTGGTCATCAGAAGAATCTTTCTTGCATTGGTGGTCACCAGAAGAATGTTCCTGCAGACCCTGATGTAAGTGGGAACTCTGATGTAAAGGGAATGCAGTGGACTCTGATATAAGGTGGTCTCTGGTCACCAGAGCCCCTCCCCCCACATCAGAGTTCCCCCTTAGATCATGATCTGCAGCGTTCCCCTTTACATAAGAGTTCCCTTTCACTGTAAGGGGATCCCTGCAGGCTCTGATGTAAGGGGGGAACCCAGTGCTGGTAGGGTTAGAGACCTGACCTTCATGTAAATGGAGAAATATGTTTTTTGACTTTTGTTTAAATTAAACACATTGCTAATAGTACTAGCTACATGTTTATAGTTCAAAAATTTTACTTGCACTGTTTAGCACTGAAAACAGTAATTTTAGGTAGTTTTTTGCAGTGCCAGTAAAAAATTGGTGTCGTTCGTAAATTTTGGCATCCTTGCCAGTAAATTTCACTTCAGAGGGTTGGCAACACTGGTGAGGATGAAGAATGTAAGCCGGCTCCCAGCCCCGCGAGCCCGGCCGTGTCCCGAGCAGAGGCGTCGTTAGGCCTGGGCTAGAGGGGCTGGAGCCCCGAATGTGCCCCCGAAAAGCCCCGAGTCTCAAAAAGGCACCATACACTATTTAGCCCCGTACGCCAGCGAGCAGGAAGCGATCTGATCTGCCGAGTCACAGGTCCCGCCTTCTGGAGCCTGCAGAACATATGATGTCCATCATACGCGCCGCCGACTCCAGAAGGCGGGAGTTTCCAATCCCCCAGCCGCCGCCACATCACAACACTGAGATCCCCGCTCGCCGCTGAAGCGGGACTCAGGAGAGTTCAGATCAGGGCAGCGGAGGAGCGATCGGGCAAGTCTGAAATCTGCCACTGACTGCACAGATGAAGAGGAGGGGGATGAGGATGACTGGAGGAGCCCGCTGCACTGGGGTGAATGTTGATTACCTGACCTGAGCTGTTGTTCAATGGCATTAGTTAATTTTTTTTTTTGGAGGGGGGGTCCCATACAACATTTTGCTATGGGGCCCTGTGATTTCTAGTTACGCCCCTGGTGCCGTTTATAGCGTCTGTGGTAAAATAGCGGTAAAACGTCACTATTGCGCCGGACCCTGCCGATTTTAAATCTCCCGCGCGCACGCGCGGGAGTGACGTCATCGCCGCTCCAGCCAATCACAGCGCTGGAGCGGCGATACCCGGAAGACACGCCGGAGCAAGATGACATCCTGCTCGGCGTGGACCAGGTAAGTGGTGGTCACCTCGTTCCGAGGTAAGTATTTCATAATCGGCTAGTATGCGGTGCATACTAGCCGATTATGCCTTTTGCCTTGCAGGTTTTAAAAAAAAAAAAAAGTTTATGTGGGTTTACAACCGCTTTAATGAACTTAGTCCTGCCTTACGATTTTCTGCTGCTCAGGGCTATGGGCTACTGCAAAATAGCCGCCTCCAGCAAGAAGAAAGAGGAGCAATGCTGGAGGCAATTTATAGCACATACTAATTTTGGTATCATAATTATTAATGTGGAATGTAAGAAAGGGGGAAAGACATTTTAAGCCCCCCTTGCCTCATGGGATTGTGGCAGCAGAGTTCGTTAATTTCTCTTCAGTACAGAAAGGGAGGGAAAGGTTCCCATTGGATCCTGGACAGCTAATGATAGGGGTAGCTGTAGCCGGGCAGTTCAGTGGCTTACTAGATTATTATTGGGCAACCTCTAGACTGAAAAGTGTGGGAAGAACGACAATTGGTCCTTGGCTGCTCCAGATGGTCAGGTGACCACTGTATCTGGGCAGCTAAGAGGGTTGTTGTGAGGGTTTTGTAAATAAAAAGGGGAATTCAGAGCCCTAAAGGCTCAGTCGCCTCAGTAGCAGCAGCTGTGGTGTGCCCTACCCTTTTGGGGGGTGTCGGGTGATGATTGGGGGGTGGTGTGCTCTGATCTATCTACCATTGTCATATATACACATGGCTGCAGCATGACGAAGCACAAATCACACCCGATCAATGGAACTGTCCACATTCCCTACAATATTCCAGTCCTGAAATCCTGGGAAGGGTGAGATCTCTTGTCCATGGAGATAAGAGAGAGCTGTAGATGAGAACACATTGAAGGTGAATAATTCCCCTGATATAGATGGAGGACCTTTATGTACCTCAAACACGCCATTCATTTTTATCATGAGTCAGTCTGCATTGTATGAAGCTTGTCGCTGAAAATGACGCAATTGTGTGACAATCGCAGGAAAACCGCACCGCGTTTCACGTGCCATTAATGTGTTGCGTTTTGTTAAGCATTGCAGTGCGATTTGGAATTGGGGCGGAATCACAGCGATCCCAAAACGATGGGTGTGAGCGGGGCCTAAAGGATGGGAAGCTTTAATAGACCACGCTGTGCAACAAAAGTGACAGTTGTGGGTGCTTACAATGATCAGCTTTTTTATTAAACTGGAACTTTAGTCAGAAAATGAAGTCCTGCTAGATGACACTCACTGCTATCCAATCCGATCCTGTCCCTGAAATCCAGATGGATGCTGACCCTATTTTCCATCCGTCTGGCAGATCGGATGAAAATGGACAGGCGGTCCGTTTTCATCCAATCTCTCCATAGAGAAGAGCGGGGCTCTGACAGGTCTGTCTCTGTACAGCGAGCAGACAGGACCTGTCATCCGCCTGATCAGCGGATCAATCATTCTAAAAGCACCGGCTGTTAGCGGTAAATCGCTGCTCGTTTTAGCGGGGCTTTACTGCTGTTTAAGCGACACTTTTGCGCCGCTTTTTGGCTGCTGGTTATGCACTTTTAACCTCAAAGAAGGGGTTAAAAATGCCTGTGTTGCAGCACTTTCAAAGCGCTTTGAAAGCAGTGCCCTTTCATTTCTAATGGGCAGGGCGTTTTAGGAGCAGTGTATACAGCGCTCCCAAATCGCCCCAAAGATGCTGCTTGCAGGACTTATTCTAACATACTGCAAGCACATCACCCCAGTGTGAAAAGTCACACTAAAATGAATGGAAGGCGGTTCTTAGGCACTATTTCTAGCGCTAAAACGCCTGAAAACTGCATCAGTGTGAAAGGAGTCAGGCTGCATTCACACAGGCTGCATTTGTACCGCTATTTGCCGCGACAAATTGCGGCGTTTTGTACCGCAATTTGCCGTGACAAAACGCTGCGTTTTTTACCACGGTTTTCGCTGGAGGGGTGATTTAACATTGTCGGGTATGCCGAACGCCGAAGTCGCCTGAAAAAAAGGGTCAGGGACTTGTTTTGAGCTTCAGGCGTTCGGCGTGGAGATGTGAACCATCTCCATAGAGGACAATGTTAAATCACCCCTCCAGCGTATTTTAGGCTGCAATAGCATCGGGCTTCAGGCGTTAAAACGCCTAGGTGTGAATGGAGCATTAGACCCCATACACACTATTAGATTTTCTGCAGATTTTTGTCTTTAGATTTACCAAAACCATATAATATGAGGTCAAACCCGTATAAGGCCGGTTCACACTTGTGCGATGCGAGAACACCGCAAATCCACTGCGGGTTCCTGCATCGCAGCCGACACGCATGGCGGTTCACACTGCCATATGCGAACTGATGGGGAGTGTCATTATATCTTAACGACACCCCTATTTCAGCTCGCGTATAGCAGTGCGAACTGACACACATGCGATCCGATTCTGGTCCGAACAGAAAAAAGGGTCCTGTGCGTCTTTGGACAGAATACAGTGCGATATCAGAAATACCATCTGTATGGCTGATATCGCACCGCACAGACATCGCATGTAACATGAACAGCAGTGCGCTGTGGATTACATCCAAATTTCTTGTCGAGAAAACTGCTATGGAGCATACACACGACCGATTTTCACGACCAATCTAAAAAGTGGCAGTTTTCTCGCCATGAAAAACGGTCGTGTGTATGCGGCTTTAGAGTTTCAATGTGTATGCAATCAATTGCGTGGTCGTGCGACATTGTACACAAACACAATTTATGTCTCTTTTTACCCACAAATAGAGCTTTCTTTGGTGGTATTTGATCACCTCTGTGGTTTTTATTTTTTGCGCTATAAACAAAAAAAAAATACAATTTTGAAAAAAAAAACTATATTTTAAATTTTTTGGCTTTTTTACTTTTTGCTCTAATAAATATCCCAATTAAAAAAAAAAACACATTTCTTTCTCAGTGTATTCTACATATTTTTGCTAAAAAAAATAATAATAATAAGCGTATATTGATTGGTTTGCGCAAAATATTATAGTATCTACAAAATAAGGGATGTATTTTTTTTTTACTAGTGATGGCGGTGATCAGAGATTTTTAGCGGGACTGCAACATTGTGACGGACAGATCGGACACATTTTTGGGACCATTGACATTCATATATCGATCAGTGCTATAAGAATGCACTGATTACTGTATAAATGTCACTGGCAGGAAAAGGGGTTAACACTAGGGAGCGATCAAGGGGTTAAATGTGTTCCCTGGGAGGTAATTCTAACTGAGGGGAGGGGTGACTGGAGGAGAAGAGAGATTACTGTTCTTGATCACTAGGAACAGCAGATCTCTCCTCCCCTGTCAGAATGTTTACATCGACAGATCTCTGTTCTGGCTCTCTGTGGAGCGGTAAAACTTCACTATTTTACCGTCGGATTTGTGGCACATTTTGGCCGCTAGCCGGGTGATTTTAAGCCCACTAGCGGCTGAGAAAGGGTTAATAACGCTGGCAATGCACCGCTACAGCGGTGTATTGCTGACGGTACCTCAGCGCTGCCCATTGATTTCGATGGGCAGGAGCACATTAGCAGCGGTGAGTTCACTGCTGCTTATGCGCTCCAAAGAAGCTGCTGGCAGGACTTTTTCTGACGTCCTGCCAGTGTACCTTTCCACTGGAGTGTGAGGAGCAGCTTTTTAAGGAATTGCAGGCGCTATTTTTAGCGCTATAGCGCCTGCAAAATGCCCTCAGTGTGAAAGGGGTCTTAGCAATCCTAAAATTCCAGCAATGTAACTGTTTTGTGAAACTCTAATTAATGAACTTAGTCCTGCCTTACGATTTTCTGCTGCTCAGGGCTATGGGCTACTGCAAAATAGCCGCCTCCAGCAAGAAGAAAGAGGAGCAATGCTGGAGGCAATTTACAGCACATACTAATTTTGGTATCATAATTATTTATGTGGAATGTAAGAAAGGGGGAAAGACATTTTAAGCCCCCCTTGCCTCATGGGATTGTGGCAGCAGAGTTCGTTAATTTCTCTTCAGTACAGAAAGGGAGGGAAAGGTTCCCATTGGATCCTGGACAACTGATGATAGGGGTAGCTGTAGCCGGGCAGTTCAGGGGGTTACTAGATTATTATTGGGCAACCTCTAGACTGAAAAGTGTGGGAAGAACGACAATTGGTCCTTGGCTGCTCCAGATGGTCAGGTGACCACTGTATCTGGGCAGCTAAGAGGGTTGTTGTGAGGGTTTTGTAAATAAAAAGGGGAATTCAGAGCCCTAAAGGCTCAAGTCGCCTCAGTAGCAGCAGCTGTGGTGTTCCCTCCTGCCCTCCCTTTGTCGCAGGCCTTCAAGTTATTATGTGGCGAGTGTCACCTGAAAAGGGGGACTGTTTTTTAAATTGTTATATAAGTTAAAGCGGAGGTCCGGTAAAAAAAAAATAGGTCACTTACCTGTCCTAGTTGCCAGCGATGTCATACAATGTATGAACAGAAGATCAGTAATTTCCCCATGTCAGTCCACCCCCCCTACAGTTAGAACACACCCAGGGAACATACTTAACCCCTTCCCCGCCCCATAGTGTTAACCCCTTCACTGCCAGTGACATTTTTATAGTAATCCAATGCATTTTTATAGCACTGATCGCTATAAAAATGCCAATGGTCCCAAAAATGTGTCAAAAGTGTCCGAAGTGTCCGCCATAATGTCGCAGTACCGATAAAAATCACTGATCGCCGCCATTACTAGTAAAAAATATTAAT
The DNA here is from genome assembly GCF_905171775.1 of Rana temporaria. NCBI lineage: Eukaryota > Metazoa > Chordata > Amphibia > Anura > Ranidae > Rana > Rana temporaria. The sequence continues at coordinate 587,229,297 of NC_053489.1, forward strand.
AAAAATGCCATAAAAATACCCCCTATTTTGTAAATGCTATAACTTTTGCGCAAACCAATCAATAAACGCTTATTGCGATTTTTTTTTACGAAAAATATGTAGAAGAATACGTATCGGCCTAAACTGAGGAAAAAAATTTTTTTTATATATTTTTGGGGGATATTTATTATAGCAAATGTAAAAAATATTTTTTTTTCAAAATTGTCACTCTATTTCACGCAGAGGTGATCAAATACCACCAAAAGAAAGCTCTATTTGTGGGGAAAAAAGGACGCCAATTTTGTTTGGGAGCCACGTCGCACGACCGCGCAATTGTCAGTTAAAGCGACGCAGTGCCGAATCGCAAAAAGTGCTCTGGTCTTTGACCAGCAATATGGTCCGGGGCTTAAGGGGTTAAACAAGGTTATAATTTGTTTGTGGGGAGTTTCCTCTTATTTATTAAAGAGCGTGAGCCGTAGTGGCTGAGCTGTTTCCTTATGTGTTTTCATTAAAGTTAAACTTCACCACTTGCTTACTGGGCACATATACCCCCCTCCTGCCCAGGTGAAATTTCAGCTTTCGGCACTGCGTCGCTTTAACTAACAATTGCGCGGTCATGCGATGTGGCTCCCAAACAAAATTGACGTCCTTTTTTCCCCACAAGTACAGCTTTATTTTGGTGGTATTTGATCGCCTGTGCGGTTTTTATTTTTTGCGCTATAAACAAAAAAGAGCGACAATTTTGAAAAAAATACAATATTTTTTACTTGTTGCTATAATAAATATCCAAATTTAAAAAAAAAACAAAAAAACATTTTTTTTCTCAGTTTAGGCCGTTACGTATTCTTCTACATGTGGTAAATTATGTATGTATTCAGGGTATTGGCGCTGCTGGATTTTGGTATTAATATGTCTTCAGTGCACCTCTAAATTGATGAATAAATTTGCAATGTCGGGTCCCTCAATATGGTAAGCTCATATGAAGAGCCTCAAATAATGGGGTTCCCTTTTTATTGGTTTGTGATAATTGTATATCACCGTGCAGTATATATTGTTCAATCACCCCGTGTGTGTCCTCTAATCAACAAAAATGAAAAAATAAAGTATAGGAATAACATTTTGTTTGTATTTTTATATATAAGGTGACCCTAAGTGGACTAAGCCAACTTGTCCACTAGGTGTCACTCCAGTGCCTGTTTGTATATAATAGGTGTAACTATTAATGAGAGTTAACAGCCACAGATGTGTAGAAAAAAAACTGCTAGCATATGATCTCCATTGTGAGGAGAAAAGAGATAAAAAGAAGGTAAAAGAGGATGTCCCTTTCCTCAAAGGATCTTCCAATTTATATTATATAAATTCCGTGCTCAATTAATAAAAATACAAAATAAGAGTGAAGATACAAGTGGATTATAGTGAATGAAGAAAAAGGTCTGAAATTCTTCAGTCCGTGGGTGAAAAATTACCAATTTCTATGCCATAAATTACAATAATTCAATCCAACCATATGTGATCAGTTACAAATGGTATAAAACCTCAAAGAATGAAAGGAATATTTTATGAGTGTGGTACACAGACCATGCAGCAAACCTCCTATGGACACACTTAAGTAGTTATATCAGGCCAGCAGTATGCCAAAATAGGTTAAATCAGGCCAGCATTGTAAAAGGACCCGCATCAATAATCATTAATGAAGCATAAAGAAACAATAAACCGATAGTGGCATTTTTCCTATAAATGATATATAGCAGGGGTTGACAAATTTGCTTGGAATCTAGGAGCCAGCTAAAAAAGTTAGGAGCCAGAAAACGCACCCTGTCCCGACGAGTTTGCGCGCAGAAGCGAACACATACGTGAGCAGCACCCGCATATGTAAACGGTGTTCAAATGCAATTTTGAAGCGTGACATGTTGGGTATGAATTTACTCGGCGTAACATTATCTTTCATAATATTAAAAAAAATGGGGATAACTTTACTGTTGTCTTATTTTAATTTAAAAAAGTGTAATTTTTTCCCAAAAAAGTGCGCTTGTAAGACCGCTGCACAAATACGGCGTGACAGAAAGTATTGCAACGATCGCCATTTTATTCTCTAGGGTGTTAGGATAAAAAATATATATAATGTTTGGGGGTTCTAATTAGAGGGAAGAAGATGGCAGTGAAAATAGTGAAAAATGACATTAGAATTGCTGTTTAACTTGTAATGCTTAACTTGTAATACCAACGGCCACCACCAGATGGCGCCAGCTCACATCTGGTGGTAATAACTTGTAATACCAACGGCTCACCACCAGATGGCACCAGCTCACAAAAATTTTTTTTTTTTTTTTTGCCCACCTTCCAAGCCAAGTCGCCAGGACACTATTTCTAGTCGCCATGGCGACCTGGCGCCCGGGATTTGTCGATCCCTGATATATAGTCTATGTAGACTGTCAGACCAAAATCTGTGTATTATATGGGACAGTCCACAATCATATATTGACAATGGTTCCTGTACTCTCCAATGGGTATGTGTTTTCAGTTCCTTACAGACTCATCTGTCATCTGAATAGCCATACATGGTCCACATTCCCCCCTATTGGGTCCCCACTCACCGGATAGATGTCCCCTCTAGGGGGTGAATGAATGAATGAATGAATGAAAAATTTATATAGCGCGGCACATGCGAACTGAATCGCTTCTGGGCGCTAGTTGTTTGTGTCTCATGCCTTCAGAACAGCAGGGTTTTGATCTGCCTTCTGAAAGACAGGTGGTTTTGCTCCAACCGAATGCTGGTTGGTAAAGCATTCCAAAGCCTGGGGCCCTGGAAAGCAAACCTTCTTTCTCCTTTGGACTTGTATTTGGTTTTAGGAACCTTGACCAGATTTTGGTCGGTGGATCGCAGAATGCGGTTGCAATTGTGCGTTTTGATCTTGTCGCATAGATATCTAGGAGCCTTCCCATGGATGCACTTATGTGTCAGGCAGAGTGCTTTGAATGCAATTCTGTCTTTCACTGGCAACCAGTGAAGGGATCTCAGTGAAGGGGGTGTAGAGCATTACTGGATTCAATTCACTTTACTACCTGGTGATGAGCGGTATCCTCAGCGTTGCACCGTAGTCTTATCCCAGTTGGTGGTGGACGTGGAGAAAGGACAAAAAGGGGGAGGGAATCCACATCCACGTATTGCAGGTACTAGATATATTTATTTGCAAAGTTCTTTTTGTACCATACAGATTCGATATAAAAATTGTTAATAAAGTAAAAAATAAAAATAACAATATAAAAAAGGAGATTAAAAACGGTCCTGCTACTTAAGCAGTGAACCCCAAAAATAGTCCAATAATCCGCCTCGCTGGATACTTCCCGGGTATGTTTTTGAAAAATGTCCCAAGATGGAGCGTATCGCGTGTGGTTTGTTTGCGCTCCACGGCTTACAGCTCCTTACCCGGAAGTCCCGCTGGCGTGATGTTGGCGTGATGTGCGTGTGACATGAATTCAGCTGGGTCCACTGACGCGTTTCGTCGAATGGACGTTATCAAAGGTGGTATCCGCCCATCACCTCACACTACATTTATATTATCCCTCCTAAAGGGGAGTGTTATATACTCCCTAGATTAGTCAAATTGTTGGAAAGACGCCATATTTGCATAGGGGAACTTTGATATAAGTTGTAGGCGTATGTTAACCCTTATGTAAATAATTGAAAAAAAAAAAAAATAATATATATATATATATATATATATATATATATATATATAATGTCCCCGCTATAATTTTTATTCCCAGGTCAATTAGAGCTTTATTATATGTCCACACTGATAGTATAGTATCCGTGTGGAACCAATCCAATGACACATACGTTTTGCATAAAGGGCAGGGTCTCGGATACCAGTTATTCTTATTAGAACATCACCCTATTGTACAAATATTTTAAAAACGGCAGCAGGATCGGTGGGCACCAATTCATATCAATATATCCTGGTATGTTACATGCCTAACTCTTTATATACACTTATCTATACGTCCACATATTTTCAGTTTATTTACATTGCTGCAAGACTGCAGCTGTGCCTAAAAAATTATGATGATGTTCTTACTGTTTTGTGGCTATATGTAAGTGAAGTGTACCATTCACATTTGATATGTATATAGGGCCAGATTCACCAAAGAGATACGACGGCGTTTCTCCTGATACGCCGTCGTATCTCTGTTTCTATCTATGCGACTGATTCATAGAATCAGTTACGCATAGATATCCATAAGATCCGACAGGTGTAATTGTTTTACACTGTCGGATCTTAGGATGCAATACCGCGGCCGCCGCTGGGTGGAGTTCGCGTCGTAAACCAGCGTCGGGTATGCAAATTAGCAGTTACGGCGGATCCCCGACGTATTTTCGCGTTCGCTTCGTCGCTGCTAGTCTAGTTTCCCGTCGCAAAGTTAGTTGTCGTTTGATCTGCCCTAACTTTAGTCAGCAATCGTATTGCTGTCTAAAGTATGGCCGTCGTTCCCGCGTCGAAATTTTAAAGCAAAGCACGGCGGGAGTTAGGAAACGGAGCCAGCGCAGTAGGTCCGGCGCGGGAGCGCGCCTAATTTAAATGGCACACGCCCATTTGAATTGGCCCGCCTTGCGCCGGCGTAGTTTTCATCGCAAGTGCTTTGTGAATCAGGCACTTGCGATGATAACTTGCGGCGGTGTAACGTATCTACGATACGTTATGCCGCCGCAGTTCTATGTGAATCTGGCCCATAGTGAATAAGGCATGGGTGGAAACAAGAAAAAAGAAGAAAGAGGTAGATTTTTTAAAACAAGATATTAAAATTAAGATATTCTGTTAGATTAAAGTAAGACAAAAATTACCCTCTATGCATCAGACCCCATTTTTTTGTGAAAGTGGGGTATCAATATGTGTGAATCTGTGATTTTTTCATAGAAAGGGCAAGATTTTAGGTATAGCTGAAGCCTGAATGAAAAGTTAGTAGACCATATTCTTCTACATATTTTTGGTAAAAAAAAAATCGCAATAAGCGACTGGTTTGCGCAAAAGTTATAGCGCCTACAAAATAAGGGACAGAATTATTATTTTTTATTATTTTATTTTTTTTACTAGAAATGGCGGTGATCTGAGATTTTTATTGGGACTGCGACGTTATGGCGGACACATCGGACACTTTTGACACATTTTTGGCGCCATTCACATTTATACTGCGATCAGTGCTATAAATATGCACTAATTACAGTATGGCATTGAAGGGGTTAACACTAGGAGGTGAGGAAGGGGTTAAATGTATTCCCTGCATTGTGTTCTAACTGTAGGTGGAGGGGGGTGACTGGGGGGGGGTGACCGATCTATGTCTCTATGTACAAGGGACACAGATCGGTCTCCTCTCCAGAGACAGGATGCTGTCTCTGTGTAAAACGGCAATGAGAGATGATCTCATATGTTTACATATGAGATCATCTCTCATTGGCCGCACAGATCGCATCGCAAACGGCCACTCTGATTGGCCGTTCGCGGCGATCTGTAATTGGCTGTGTCCAAGGGACACGGCCAACACCGAGTTTCCCCGCTGCGCGCTCTGGAGCGCGCGCGGGGAACGCCCAAAGGGGCGGACGTCAATTGACGTCCAGTTGAATTTTCAGGTCCGTGCTGTAGCCGTCATTCGGCTATAGCGCGGGTCTGAAGTGGTTAAGGACCGACTCATGTACATACTGTATACGTCATCACTTTAAAGATGAATATCTCGGTAACGGCAGCAGCTGCTGCCACAACCGAGATATTTATCTTTACCATGGCCGTTCCTGTAAACGATAATGGTGGTCTCCGCGGCGGATTCGCTGCAAGATCACCATTATCGGCAGCGATTGGGTCCTTCACACAGCTTGCCATGGATATGAGTGAGGGCAAGATGGCCCCATCGCATAGCAGGGCGGAAGCGACGTCAAAACGTCATTTCCGCCCATGCTTCTTAAAGGCACATTTTTTTGTTGTCATTTTTTCAAATGACATATATATATATATTTTTGTTTATTGCATTTTAGTCTAAATATGAGATCTCAGGTCTTTTTGACCCCAGATCTCATATTTAAGAGGACCTGTCATGCTTTTTTCTATTACAAGGGATGTTTACATTCCTTGTAATAGGAATAAAAGTGACATATTTTTTATTTATTTTTTTAAACTTTTTTTTTAAAGCGCCCCATCTTAAAAAGCTTGCATGCAGAAGCAAACGCATACGTGAGTAGCGCCCGCATATGAAAACGGTGTTCAAACCGCACAAGTGAGGTATCGCCGCAATTGTTAGAGCAAGAGCAATAATTCTAGCCCTAGACCTCCTCTGTAACTCAAAAGATGCAACCTATAGAATTTTTTAAACGTTGCCTATGGAGATTTTTAAGGGTAAAATTTTACGCCATTCCACGAGCTGGTGCAATTTTGAAGAGTGACATGATTTTAATCGGCGTAACATTATCTTTCACAATATAAAAAAAAATTGGGCTAACTTTACTGTTGTCTTATTTTTTTATTAAAAAAAGTAAATTTTTTCCCAAAAAAGTTTGCTTGTAAGACCGCTGCGCAAATACGGTGTGAAAAAAAGTATTGCAATGACTGCCATTTTATTCTCTAGGGCAGGGGTGGGCAATTATTTTTTCGATGGGGCCACATGAGAAACTAAAAATATTTTGGAGGGCCGGGCCAAAAGGCTAAACTCAATACTGCATAAAATCAATTGTATTTCTTTATAAAAAGCAGTAAATATCATTGTTGGGCAACTGGTACGAGTACTTGTTATAGACATGGCACAGGAGGGGGACAGAGGCTGGGGACATGACACGGGAGGGGGACAGATGCTGGGGACATGACACAGGAGGGGGACAGACGCTGGGGACATGACACGGGAGGGGGACAGATGCTGGGGACATGACACAGGAGGGGGACAGACGCAGGGGACATGACACAGGAGGGGGACAGACGCTGGGGACATGACACAGGAGGGGGACAGACGCTGGGGACATGACACAGGAGGGGGACAGACGCTGGGGACATGGCACAGGAGGGGGACAGACGCTGGGGACATGACACAGGAGGGGGACAGAGGCTGGGGACATGACACAGGAGGGGGACAGACGCTGGGGACATGGCACAGGAGGGGGACAGACGCTGGGGACATGACACAGGAGAGGGACAGACGCTGGGGACATGACACAGGAGGGGGACAGACGCTGGGGACATGACACAGGAGGGGGACAGACGCTGGGGACATGACACAGGAGGGGGACAGACGCTGGGGACATGACACAGGAGGGGGACAGACGCTGGGGACATGGCACAGGAGGGGGACAGACGCTGGGGACATGACACAGGAGGGGGACAGAGGCTGGGGACATGGCACAGAGGCTGCAAATAAATTATCATATCACTTCTTCACATCATCAGTATGCTGTGTCTTCCTCCTGTGCCCCTTTCACCTCTCCACAGATCTGACCTGTGGAGAGGTGAAAGGGGCACAGGAGGAGGACACAGCATACTGATGATGTCTAGGTAGGATAGCACTTCACACTCTGGTGCTGGTCTGAGGAGGACTCACCAGACAAGGCCAGGGCAGTGGCACTGAGGGCAGGCAGCAGGCGTCGCAAGGAGTCCTACTCCAATGAAGAGAGTGGAGACCAGGGTCCACTCCAGGTCCGGGCACCAGCATGGCGGCTGGCCGACTGCTACAGTCAGTTAGTCGGGCGGGCAGAGAAGGCAGGCAGGCGCACTGGTCGGTCTCCGTCTGCCTTCACTCAGTCCACTCCGTCACAGTGGGGGTGCGTCTACAGTGTGTCTACTACATCTGCTGCTGTGTGCTATCCCGCCGGTACCGCTCTCCACAGAGTCCACACATTCTACGATGTTCCTCAGTTTCCCTGCGCTGCTCTTTTGAATAGGCTGGCAGCAGTGTTGTTAGCGCGAAAATGCGCTTTGATAATTGGCTGCGCGGCGGGTGGTGGTGGGCTGGGCGGTCAGAGAGGGCGAGGCTATGCATAATGTAGAAGGACTAGACGCTGCCTGCGCTGCAGCTCACATTCGGATCTTTTTACGGGCACATTTCCCTTATTACGGACTTTTACGAACAGGGAAAAAGTGCCTTCTACGGACGGTTGGCAACACTGCCCGGGGGCCGGATTAAAAGGTCCGCCGGGCCGTATACGGCCCGCGGGCCGTAGTTTGCCCAGGTCTGCTCTAGGGTGTTAGAAAAAATAAAAATATATATATAATGTTTGGGGGTTCTACGTTATTTTCTAGCAAAAAAAACTGTTTTAAACTTGTAAACACAGAGTCTGAAAAACAGGCTCGGTCCTTAAGTGGTTAATAAAGCCAATAATAAAGGCAGCAGACAAATATTTTTTCCAAAATATGGTAGTAGTGGTTGCTATTTATTTATGTCAAACCTGCTGTCTGCTATCCCATGTATGTTCCTTGCTAAAGAACATTATTTGTTATCAAGTTGCTTAGTTACTGCATATAATTAGAATATTGTCAAAAAGTAAATTTTTTTCAGTAATTTAATTCAAAAAGTGAAACTCATATTTTATATAGATTCATTATACACACAGTGATATATTTCAAGCATTTCTTTATTTAAATTTTGATGATTTTGGCTTACAGCTAGTGAAAACCCCAATTTCAGTATCTCAGAAAAATTGAATATTACATAAGACCAATAAAAAACAAAGGATTTCAAATACAGAAATGTTGGCTTACTCAAAAGTATTTCCATATACAGTATAGTATGCATTTAAAGCGGAGTGTCCCCCCCCCTGCTGTCTTCTGGGAAACACACTGTTCCCAGGAGACAGCGGGGACCAGTTACGATGCGCGAGTCACGCATGCGCAGTAGGGAACCGGGCAGTGAAGCCGCAACGCTTCACTTCCTGATTCCCTCACCCAGGGTGGTGGCGGCAGCATCCGAGGGGCGAGCGATTGCTCGGCCTAGGCTGCCGACATCGCGGGCACCATGGACAGGTAAGTGTCCATTTTTTAAAAGTCAGCAGCTGCACTGGCTTTTAAAAAAATATATTTGGATGCACCTCTGCTTTAATACTTGGTCGGGGCTCTTTTTGCATGAATTACTGCATCAATGCAGCATGGCATGAAGGCGATCAGCCTGTGGCACTGCTGAGGTGGTATGGAAGCCCAGGTTGCTGTGATAGTGGCTTTCAGCTCGTCTGCATTGTTGGGTCTGGTGTCTCTCATCTCTTGACAATGCCCCACAGATTCTCTATAGGGATTAGGTCAGATAAGTTTGCTGGCCAATCAAGCACAGTGATACCATAATCATTAAACCAGGTATTGGTACTTTTGGCAGTGTGGGCAGGTGCCAAGTCCTGCTGGAAAATGAAATCAGCATCTCCATAAAGCTAGTCAGCAGAGGGAATCATTAAGTGCTCTAGAGGGCTGTGCTGACTTTGGACTTGATAAAACACAGTGGACCAACACCAGCAGGTGACATGTCTCCCCAAGTAATCACGGACTGTGGGAAATTTTGCATTTCATTTGGAAATCAAGGTCCCAGAGTCAAAATCCAAGTTGCATGAGGTCCAGTGTGAAGTTTCCACAGTCAGTGTTGATTTGGGGAGCCATGTCATCTGCTGGTGTTGGTCCACTGTGTTTTATCAAGTCCAAAATCAACACAACCCTCTACCTGGAAATTCTAGAGCACTTAATTTTCCAGCAGGAATTGGCACCTGCCCACACTGCCAAAAGTACCAATACCTGGTTTAATGATCATGGTATCACTGTGCTTGATTGGCCAGCAAACTCGCCTGACATGAACCCCATAGAAAATCTGTGGGGTATTGTCAAGAGGAGGACTAGAGACACCAGATCCAACAATGCAGACAAGCTGAAAGCCGCTATCAAACCTGGGCTTCCATAAACACCTCAGCAGTGCCACAGGCTGATCACCTCCATGCCACGATGCATTGATGCAGTAACTCATGCAAACGGAGCCCCAACCAAGTATTGAGTGCATACTATACTGTAAATGGACATACTTTTCAGTAAGCCAACATTTATGTATTAAAAATCTATTTTTTAATTGGTCTTATGTAATATTAAAATTTTCTGAGATACTGAATTTGGGTTTTCACTAGCTGTAAGCCATAATCATCAAAATTAAAAGAAAGAAATGCTTGGAATTTATCGCTCTGTGTGTTATGCATCTATATAAAATATACGAGTTTCACTTTTTAAATTGAATTACTGAAATAAATGAAGTTTTTGATGATATGCTAATCTTATGAGACGCACCTGTGATATATATATATATATATATATATATATATATATATATATATATATATATATATACAGGGCTCGACAAATCCTGGGCGCCAGGTCGCCATGGCGACTAGAAATAGGGTCCTGGCGACTTGGCTTGGAAGGGGGGCAAAAAAAAAAAAATGTTTTTTTGTGAGCTGGCACCATCTGGTGGTGAGCCGTTGGTATTACAAGTTATTACCACCAGATGTGTAAGCTGGGCCATCTGGTGGTGGTTGTTGGTATTACAAGTTAAGCATTACAAGTTAAACAGCAATTCTAATGTAATTTTTCACTATTTTCACTGCCATCTTCTTCCCTCTAATTAGAACCCCCAAACATTATATATATTTTTTATCCCAACACCCTAGAGAATAAAATGGCGATCGTTGCAATACTTTCTGTCATGCCGTATTTGCGCAGCAGTCATGCAAGCGCACTTTTTTGGGGAAAAATTACACTTTTTTTAATTAAAAAATAAGACAACAGTAAAATTATCCCCATTTTTCATATTATGAAAGATAATGTTACGCCAAGTAAATTGATACCCAACATGTCACGCTTCAAAATTACGTCCGCTCGTGGAATGGCGTCAAACTTTTACCCTTTAAAATCTCCATAGGCGACGTTTAAAAAACTCTACAGGTTGCATGTTTTGAGTTACAGAGGAGGTCTAGGGCTAGAATTATTGCTCTCGCTCGCGATACCTCAATCGCGGCGATACCTCACATGTGTGGTTTGAACACCGTTTACATATGCGGGCGCTGCTCACGTATGTGTTCGCTTCTGCGCGCAAGCTCGTCGGGACGGGGTGCGTTTTCTGGCTCCTAACTTTTTTAGCTGGCTCCTAGATTCCAAGCAAATTTGTCAACCCCAGTGTGTATATATATATATATATATATATATATGTACAAAATATACATACAAATTGCACCGTGTGACTCCAAGCCCAGGGTATACTGTCCTGCAGTGTGCACATTATATTGATGGATGAGAGAACTCTGAATTGTTGGGGTGTCATTTGGTGCCACCATTGTAGTTGTGAAGCCTGTCCCTACTATTTAGGCATTGGTGGGTTTGCTTTAATATATTTACTGTTATCACAGGTGTCCTCTAATAACCAATGTGGAGCTTATTGTGTGTCTCGGATTGGTGAGTGTTTTCTGATTCCATTCATTCCAACTTTTTTTTTATATATTGAAGAGGAAGTTAACTCCCGTACATAATTTGTACCTATATGTAAGCCTATAATAAGGCTTACCTATAAGTACTGTAAATATCTCCTAATGCAGAGGTCTCCAACCCCCGGGCCGCGGCCCACTACCGAGCCGTTGCATCTCTGCAGCCGGGCCGCGGATGCTACAGGCGGCATGAGAGAGCAGGGCGGGTTAGAGAGATCAATGCATCAGAGGCGGGCGGGTGAGGGAGCCTGGTGCATCACAGGAGTGGGCAGGTGAGAGAGCCCGGGAGTTGAGAGGCACGTGGATGAGAGAAGCCGCCCGCTTCTCTGCGCCCGCCCCACATCACAGCTCTTCCGCCCTTACAGTGCTGGTGTTGGAGGCATGGCGGAGGCAAAGAGATGACATCATCTCTCTGCGTCCACCCCGCATAACAGCTCTTCCTCCCTCAAAGCACTGGTGTTGGAGGTACGGCGGGGAGCAGAGAAATTACATCTCTCACCGCCGGCCCTGAATCACCACTCTCCAGTCTCCTGCTCTTATTCAGGAACGACCACTGCAGGCATGGTGACAAATGGCATTCATCTGGTGGCAGGCAGTGTGGCAAGTGGCATTCATCTGGTGGCAGGCAGTGTGGCAAGTGGCATTCATCTGGTGGCAGTCAGTGTGGCAAGTGGCATTCATCTGGTGGAAGGCAGCGTGGCAAGTGGCATTCATCTGGTGGCAGGCAGCATGGCAAGTGGCATTCATCTGGTGGCAGGCAGCATGGCAAGTGGCATTCATCTGGTGGCAGGCAGTGTGTCAAGTGGCATTCATCTGGTGGCAGGCAGCGTGGCAAGTGGAATTCCTCATCTGGTGGCAGGCAGCGTGGCAAGTGACATCCCTCATCTGGCGGCAGGTAGCGTGGCAATCCTCATCTGGTGGCAAGCAAAGTGGCAAGTGGCATTCATCTGGTGGCAGGCAGCATGGCAAGTGACATTCCTCATCTGGTGGCAGGCAGCATGGCAATCCTCATCTGGTGGCAAGCGACGTGGCAACTGACATTCATCTGGTGGCAGGCAGCGTGGCAAGTGACATTCCTCATCTGGTGGCAGGCAGTGTGGCAATCCTCTTCTGGTGGCAAGCGACGTGGCAAGTGACATTCATCTGGTGGCGTGCGACATTGCAAGTGGCATTCATCTGGTGGCAGGCAGCGTGGCAAGTGGCATTCGTCATCTGGTGGCAGGGGACATGGCAAGTGACTTTCATCTGGTGGCAGGCGACCAAGAGACATTCCTCATCTGGTGGCAGGCAGCGTGGCAAGTGACAAGCTGTTTATAATGGCAGATGACGTGGCAAGTGACACGCTCAGGGCTCCCACTGATTCTGCATTATGGTGAGTTGAACTATTTCATTTTATATCACAAAGTAGTAATAGAAATAATGCGCTTCAATCATCCTGACACCAGAACAACCATGGTGTCGTAATGATTGAAGTGTCAACACCCGCTATTGCTGCGATAAGTTGCCCGTGAAAGATCGCTTACCCCCGTGAACGCCCCCAACCCAAACCCCCCGTGCCTTGACACAATTTTCGTCCACACAGCCGGTCCCCGGTGCCAAAAAGGTTGGGGACCGCTGTCCTAATGTATTTACATTACATGCAGCTGATTACGTCATCAGCGCATGCGCTCTGAAGAAACGGCCACCCGTGCCGTTCCTCCAGATACGTGTCCTGTGAGTGATGGCGTCCTGCCGAATAAGGTCCCCCGGCGCATGAGGACCCCCCTGTACTGCGCAGGCGCAACACTTGTGCAGTACGAACTTAACTGAGCCTCCGAAAATAGACGAAGATGTAGAGCTGAGAGTCACTTCTACACGGCGCCTGCGCACTGACTATGACACATGCCGCACGCTCCCGATGCTAGTGCTACTCTGCAAGGGGCGAGGGTGATTTTAGCAATAAAGTACACGTCTTGGGGGGCGTGTTAAAACAAACAAAGGGCGGGTTTTGCAATGTGCCCTGCTTTATTGCTAAAATCACCAAGCCCCTTGCAGAGTAGCACTAGCAGTGGGAGCGTGCGGCATGTGTCATAGTCATTGCGCAGGCGCCGTGTAGAGCTCACTTTCAGCTCTACCTCTTCGGCTATTTTCAGAGGCTCAGTTGAGTTCGTAATGCGCAAGTGGCATGCCTGTGCAGTACAGAGTGGCATGCCTGTGCAGTACAGGGGGGTCCTCATGCGCCGGGGGAACTTATTCGGCAGAACAATGGCTCCCCTGTGCATGCACGAGAGTGACGTCATTGTGGTTCCGGCCTGTCGCAGAAGGAAGACCGGGAGAAGATGGATGCTGCCTCCTTCACATACTGTGCTAGTATGCAATGCGTACTAGCACATTATGCCTTTACCTTGCAGGTCACAAAAAAAAAAAAACAACCAGCGGTTTACAACCGCTTTAAAGCCAGGAAAAACAAACATTTTCCCTTGCAGTGGGATTCCTCAGGAAATAAATGCTCATTTATGTTTGGAAGACCAGAAAAGGCACTTTTACTTATCTACTTACCTGATCCCTACTTACCTGACTCCAATGGTGGACTGTCTCTCAATGTCCTCACATCCAATACAAGCATTGTATTATATTATACTTGATGACATCAGAGCACCTTTGACTGCCAGAGAGTAGGGGAGGAGAGGCTGCAGAAAGCAGTCTAGCAGCACTGAGGGAGCCTGCAGGAGTGGAGGATCGGGTAACTTAAAGTGACTTTTCCGTTCCTCTAATCAAGTTTTTACCCCTGCAGTGATGTCCTACTTCAAGCGAGGATTTTTGTTTCCCCTGGAGTTCAGCTTTAAACCTTTTGCTGCCAGAGCCATTGTTTTGCACACATGCCTTAAAAATCATTTTAGGCCTTAAGATTACATAAAACCCCCAAAACATACATATTTTCTAAAAGTAGACACCCCAGAGAATAAAATAGTGTTAGTTATTCTATGTCACAATATATTACTGCATAGGTCTATGCATAATTGCATAATTTTAGTGAAAGATTTAGTGAAAGGGCACTTAAATGCAATAAATTACCTAATTTTTGAGGTAAAATACAAAAGTACCCAATATAGTACCCAAATAGATACCCAATATTCTAAACATTAAATTTGTGTGCCTCTGTGAAATTGCGACAAACTTCAGTACCCTATATTTTCCATAGGCCACACTTTAAAAGCCCCACATAGGTTATCAGTGTAGCATGAAGAGGTCTGTTGCTAGAAATGTTTCTCTCATGCCTGTGTTATGCAACGTGTTTCAAAAGTGGCATTTTTATGCGTAGACGCCCCTGACGTGTGCATTCACATTCGTACACATATGTTGTGTGGCAGGTGGATTTATGTGCTTGTGTGGAACTTTAATTTTTAACAGTTTACAGTTTTATTAATTTTTTTCCTTTTACTTTTTTTCCTGTCGCATAGGGGACAAAATGTGATATTTTTTTTTCTTATGACAGGTTCTTTTAATGAGACATACGGGGTCTAAAATACTACTCAAGACACAAAAAAATACATTTATTTTATGTTAACTGCCCCCAATACAATTTTTTCTGTATTTTTTTTTTTGTCATTATTCATATTTTATCCTGTGATTTTATGTTTTATGTGGTTCCCGGTGTCTTCTGCTTTTCCCAGAAACACTGGAGCACAATAAACAGTGCCAGAGAGAAAAGCATTTAAAATAAGCTCATGGCTGCAGTAGAAGCCATATGCTTGCATTTGTCTTCTTCAGCTAGCTCCTGGCTGTCTTGAAAAAGCGATACTGGAGGCTGTATAGCCGCCTGATTACTTTTTTAGTGTAGGTGTTGTTGCACCACCAGCGCCCACTTACTCCATGGTTCTCATGCTCTCCGGCTGTTCTCAAGAGCCTGGGACCACAATAGTTGGTCTCAGGATGGCAAACAAGAAGAATCAGGAAACATCCACTCCCCATCTGTTTACCTCTGCTGCAAATCAGCTGTCATTACCTGGCTGCTACAGCCAAATAAAGAGGTTATCCAGACCCCCAATGTCTCCATAAAGAGTGTGTGTCACCATAATGCTATCACATGGGGCCTTGTTAGCTTCCTTTTAATAGCAATAAAGTTAAACGCACAAAAAAATAATTACAGTTGAAAAATTTAAATAAAATAAAATATAAAAACATTTATAATTTTTTTTTTAAATCTGGAACCCATTGCCCTGTACACACCCACAGAAGCAAAAGCAAGCACAGGTTGTGCACATGTATGTAAACTGGGATTGCATCACATGTGAAGTATTACTGTGAATGAATGAGAGCAATAATTCTAGCACCATAAGGCCTCTTGCACACGATACTCCTGTTTGAGTATCTACTTTTTCAGACTTTTTTTGTATGTATTTGTGTGCATTTTCATGCATATGTGTTTGTGCAATTTATTCGCACACGTGAAAACATATTCTCACGTTTTTGCTCTACAGTACGTAAATAGGCTTATTTGCACACATTTGCGCGCGTGAGGTGTAAATTACTGACCTGTTGTAGTAGGACTAAAATTGAACCTGTGTAACACAAGTAAAGCTGTAAATGAAAAGGTAATACTAAAACTGTGCACAAGATGGCAGTAGAAACAGAACATCAAATACAAAAGACCTTCCAAGATGAAACTGTGAAAAAAAGTTATCCAAGTGCAAATATAAATCTTGTGCAACAAAAGGAACAGTGATAAATCAATCAGTGCTCAAAAAATAAACATCAACATGTTAATGCAGGTAGTGAAAACTATTGTAAAGTCTCTAGAATAACCCAGAGATAAGAAGTGAAAGGTGGTTCTCCAATTTTAACCGTGAAAACTATGCAGTAAGTGCCTGAAGTCTCTTCATTCCATGCAGTGACACCTCTATGTGAAATGGCCTCTCATCTTTCTGCTGTAAGGTAACAGCATGGGAAGACAACCAATAGTTTAGATATCCTCTGTAGGTCCTTGCATATCTATATCTTTGGGGATCCTCCTCCCATTAATCCAAGAATCGGTATTAGGTGATGGATGGTGGCTCCTCTGTACTGAATTTCCACACTCGCCCCCAAAATGGATGCAAAGAGAAGAAGGGGAATGCCCAAATAGTGTAGTATGTAGTATAAAAATGTATAATTAAAACCAACACAAGGTAACACTCACATTAAACAAGATGAGACACGGTATAACATCCATGAGCGCCAAGCTCGTCACCCGCCTCACTTCCGATGTGCCTCTCAGCCAATCCCAACATGTATCAGCATGGGTCACGTGACTTCATCAAGGTTAAGATATATAATAGTAAAGACAGTAGGCAGGGTCTGTTAACAACCATCCAACAAAATTGTTAACAATATACAGAGGCAATTATTATTTTTCAAATCAGCTATACAGTGGCTTTACATTAATTTAGGGCTGTTACTGATTAAAATTTTCGTGTTCGATTAATGGATTTTTTATTTAATCGAGTAATCCACTCATTTCGGTTAATTATAACGCACATACAGATCCAACTACTTTTAGCTGATCTCCTCCTTGCAGGCTGATTCCCAGTGCAGCTACCAACCACTGGAAAAATAGATAGATTGCAGGATACAAAAAACACACAAAGGCAGCGCTCAATGGGAATAGCATTAAAACTAGGGTTGTCCTGATACCACTTTTTTAAGACGAGTACAAGTACCGATACTTTTTTTCAAGTACTCGCCGATACCGAATACCGATACTTTTTTTTAATCTCATGTGACAGTGGCACAGGTGTCAGTATTTTTTTTTTTTTTATCTTTAACAATTTGTTTTAATTTTTTTTACAAATTTTTTAATTTATAATGCTTTCTTTTTTTAAGGGGGGGGGGGGGGTGTCCGTGTGTTTTTTTCTTTAATTTTTTTATTTTCTACAATAATTTTTTTATTATTTTGTTTTTTTATTCTTTATTTTTTTATTTATTTTTTCAGCCCTGTTGGGGGGGCTTTGGTGAGATATCAGGGGTCTTAACAGACCTCTGACATCTCCCCTCTGAGACAGAGAAAGGGACTAGGGACACATGTTCCCCTGTCCCTTTCTCAGCAGCATCAGCTGGGCTGAAAATAAAAGGAGAGAAGACGGCGTCTTCTCTTCATTCATAAACTGAAACATTTGTAAACACAGGTTACAATGTTTCAGTTATGTGAATGGACAGAGTCAGTGATCACTGACTCTGTCCATTCGGAGCAGTAAGGAGCCGGATTTACCTGCTCCTACCCCGCTCTCCATCCTGACATTTCCATGGGGTGGAGGAGGAGCACGGAAGGGGAGAGAAACGCGGCATACACGGGATACACGGCGGCATACACGGCGGCATACACGGCAGCATACACGGGATACGCGGCGGGATACATGGGATACACGGCGGCATACACAGGATACACGGCTGCATACACGGGATACACGGCGTCATACATGGGATACACGGCGGGATACATGGAGGGAGACAGACTGCAGCAAAACGGAGGGGGGCTGGAGGAGGACACGGGACAGTCAGCGGTGATCGTGTGTGGGGGAGTTACAAGCACCGATCACAGCTGATTTTAAAGCAGCTGAAAGCCGCGCGGGGGCAGGGGTGTAGTGAGAAGCAGAGAAATTAATTTTAAATCTATACAGCGGTGATCGGTGCTTGTAACTTCCCCGCGCACTAATCACCGCCGACACTACAATATCGGGTGAAGCATCGGGAGCATTTGCCCGAGTACAAGTACTCGGGCAAATGCTTGGTATCAGTCCCAATACCGATACTAGTATCGGTATCGGAACAACCCTAATTTAAACTTTTATAGTCTTCAAGTAGGTAACAAAATAAATATTGCACTGGAGATAAAATCGATGCAGCTACATAAACTGTAAAAATGGTGCAAGTAATACCAAACGGTAGCAAAAGCAATCATAAAAACATGTAGCCAAGTATGATACTGGTATAAAAATGTGTACAACGATACCACTGCTGATTCCAGATGAGTCCGTCGGCATGTAGATATCCTGTGAAGGGAACTATCACAACTCCCAGTGGATGGCTGTAGAATCCCAGGTTGATAGAGGGAAGTTTAACAGCCCTTGTGTGTGGCAGATAGTAAGGTCCCGCTGGCATGCAGGTATGAAGGCACAGCAAAGGAGCCCTTCAGATGGACACGGCAAGCCCCGGATCTCCGACAGAACTCCCTGAAGACCGGGAACCCGGCGGAGAGGTGAGTACCGATCAAAAAAAATTTGATCGATCAAAAAAATTACCGATTAATCGAGGAATTAATAGTTAATTTCCACAGTCCTACATTAATTTACTATAATTCTGACAAAGGTTCATTATATATTGGAGAGAGCAAGGCAGTACTTATATTAACCACTTAAGCCCCGGACCTTTAGGCAGCTAAATGCCCAGGCCAGGTTTTGCGATTCGGCACTGCGTCGCTTTAACAGACAATTGCCCGGTCGTGCGACGTGGCTCCCAAACAAAATTGGCGTCCTTTTTTCCCCACAAATAGAGATTTCTTTTGGTGGTATTTGATCACCTCTGCAGTTTTTATTTTTTGCGCTATAAACAAAAATAGAGCGAAATTTTGAAAAAAATTCAATATTGTTTACTTTTTGCTATAATAAATATCCCCCAAAAACATATATAAAATATTTTTTTTCCCTCAGTTTAGGGCGATACGTATTCTTCTACCTATTTTTGGTAAAAAAAATCGCAATAAGCGTTTATCGATTGGTTTGCGCAAAATTTATAGCGTTTACAAAATAGGGGATAGTTTTGTTGCATTTTTATTAATTATTGTTTTTTTTACTACTAATGGCGGCGATCAGCGATTTTTTTCGTGACTGCGACATTATGGCGGACACTTCGGACAATTTTGACACATTTTTGGGACCATTGTCATTTTCACATCAAAAAATGCATTTAAATTGCATTGTTTATTGTGAAAATGACAGTTGCAGTTTGGGAGTTAACCACAGGGGGTGCTGTAGGAGTTCGTGTTCACCTAGTGTGTGTTTACAACTGTAGGGGGGTGTGGCTGTAGGACTGACGTCATTGATCGAGTCTCCCTATAAAAGGGATGACATGATCGATGCAGCCGCCACAGTGAAGTACGGGGAAGCAGTGTTTACACACGGCTCTCCCCGTTCTTCAGCTCCGGGGAGCGATCGCGACAGAGAGGCTATAAACGAATAGCCGCGCCGTCGTCCCGGATCGCTCTCCGCGGGAATCCGAACGCCGCATGTGGTGGGGGGGGGGGGTCCCGATCGCTAGAAGGCCCATTTGCCTGTACGTGCCATTCTGTGGACGTACATATACATGCGGCGGTCGGGAAGTGGTTAAAGTGGTTATAAACCCCAGACATGTACTATTAACAAAGCATATCTCTCTGTAGTGTGTAGTTGTCTTAATTAGGAGCGCTAAGAGTAATTTCTGTCTGCTGCTTCCTTCCTCTGCTATCAGCATCAATCACTACTGACAAGTTTTCTTGACACCAATAGAAAAAAAGGTGACAGGGGAGCTGACAGCCTCAGCTCTTTTGTTGTGTAAAGGTTCTTCCACATACTCAGTCTCCGTCCTGAACACACGACCACCATAGGAGTTCTTCTACCTCCAACCACACAGAA
The DNA here is from genome assembly GCF_905171775.1 of Rana temporaria. NCBI lineage: Eukaryota > Metazoa > Chordata > Amphibia > Anura > Ranidae > Rana > Rana temporaria. The sequence continues at coordinate 587,249,367 of NC_053489.1, forward strand.
TACCCTCCTTGCATTGGTTCGGTGTGTGAGACATTTGTTGGAACTGCAGCCGAGGATCCAGCTTCTACAGTGGTTTATACCATGCCCAGTTGACTCTTTAACCACTTCCCGCCCGGCCTATAGCCGATTTACGTCCGGGAAGTGGTTATGAAATCCTGACAGGACGTTCTAGAATGTCCTGCAGGATTTCATGCCGCGCGCGCCCGTGGGGGCGCGCATCGCGGCGATCGGTGATGCGGGGTGTCAGTCTGACACCCTGCATCTCCGATCTCGGTAAAGAGCCTCCGGCGGAGACTCTTTACCACGTGATCAGCCGTGTCCAACCACGGCTGATCACGATGTAAACAGGAAGAGCCGTTGATGGCTCTTCCTCACTCGCGTCTGACAGACGCGAGTAGAGGAGAGCCGATCGGCGGCTCTCCTGACAGGGGGGGTTCGCGCTGATTGTTTATCAGCGCAGCCCCCCTCGGATCGCCACACTGGACCACCAGGGATGCCCACCCTGGAGCACCAGGGTGGGCAAAAAAAAAAAAAAAGCCCGCAAAAAAGTCTAAAAAAAAAAAGCATTAAAAAAAATAAAAAAGATGCCAGTCAGTGCCCACAAATGGGCACTGACTGGCAACCTGGCAAAAATCAGTGCTGCCACCCCAGTGTCCATCAGCGCCACCCCAGTGTCCATCAGCGCCACCCCAGTGTCCATCAGTGCCACCCCACAGTGCCCATCCATGCCCAGTGCCCACCTATCAGTGCCCATCTGTGCCACCCATGAGTGCCCATCAGTGCCGCCTATGTGTGCCCATCAGTGCCGCCTATGTGTGCCCATCAGTGACGCCTATGAGTGCCCATCAGTGTCGCATACCAGCGCCGCCAATCAGTGCCACCTCATCTGTGTCCATCAGTACTACCTCATCGATGTCCATCAGTGCCATCTCATCGGTGCCCATTAGTGCCGCCATATCAGTGCCCGTAATTGAAAGAGAAAACGTATTTACAAAAAATTAACAGAAAAAAATAAAAACGTAATTTTTTTTCCAAATTTTCAGCCTTTTTTTAGTTGTTGCGCAAAAAAAAATCGCAGAGGTGATCAAATACCACCAAAAGAAAGCTCTATTTGTGGGGAGAAAAGGACGCCAATTTTGTTTGGGTACAGTGTAGCATGACCGCGCAATTGCCATTCAAAGTGCGACAGTGCTGAAAGCTGAAAATTGGCTTGGGCGGGAAGCTGCGTAAGTACCTGGTATGGAAGTGGTTAAACTTATGTTCTTTAGGGTTCACTGTTTCTGGTAAGCCTCTCTTGTGTAGGTGGTGGCTATTTCTACTGCACTTTTTTCACTTTCATTACCATCACTTTGATTTTTATTGAACTTTTTCATAATTTTCACTATATCAGAGATTTTTTGGTCTTCATTTTTTTACAGATATTTGTTCATTGATTGTTTCAAATATTGTTTCGCACTGTGTTCATTACCACTAGGTGTTTTGACAATAGACAAACCTCTTTTACAGGCCGGATTTCAAACCTGTGCAAAGAGACAGGAAGAGTCTCAAACCACTATTCAATCAGTTGAATTAGATTAAATGATAAGTCTAGTTTACACATCAGGCCTGTGATTACAAGGTGTACCTTCATATGTTTAGCGCTACATTTTTATGTTTGTTATGTGTTTTTCTCTTCCACAGGGACGGTTGTAAAGGTACATTTTCTTTTACAACAAGCATGTTATACTTACTCTGTTCAGTGGTTTTGCACAGAGCAGTCCTGATTCTCTTCTGAGGTCCTCTGCCGACACTCCTGGCTCCTCTCCCCCTACTACGTGCCCCCAAGCTTTTTGCTATGGGGGCACTTGTGCGGGCTCCATCCTGAGCCATGATGTTTGTGTCCAAATGTAGCAGTTTTACAGGGATGAAAAAACCATTTAACACTGACAAGGGTGCTTATAATGATCAGGTTTTAAAACCTTTATTCAAAAAGAAAAAACTGTTTGCTGTAACTGCTTATAAAGTGTTAGCTGGAGTTTGGCTTCAATTCGTTAGTGTATCTAAATTCTGCTAGTACATCTAACACTCCCCTCCCCCAGACTGACAGTGTTACTGCCCAAAGATGCCCCTGTTCTCATTCATCCAAAGTGGAGGCACTTTAATACAGAAGATGTATTACTGGCCAGATCACCAGGCAAAAACAGAGGGAAAAAAGGCTAAAAATAAGAAAACAAATGGATCCACCACATCTAATGATTGGTAAGCTTCAATGTATTACATTTTTAGTTTCTCAAATGTGTGGTATCCCCGTGCAGTTAAACACAGCCTTGCGGGGGTGTACGATGCAGTATTCCCCGTGAGAAAGAGGTCTTACCATATTTATTTTTCTACTGTTTTTTAGGAGGGGGGGGGGGGGGCTTTGGTGAGACATCAGGGGCATAAACAGATCCCTGATATCTCTTTTATGAGACAGAGAGAGGGACTGAGGACAGAGTCCTCGTTCCCTTTCTCTGCAGTCCCAGCTGCACTGTAGATTAATTAATCTACACTCTGCACTCCTATTTATTCACAAACATAGGCATAGTAAAATGTGTTTCCTATGCTTCAGTGATGAATGAACACAGGAGCGATCAGTACCAATCGTTCACTTAGGAAGGGGCTGGTAAACATAATATGTTTACTAGGACCTTCATCCATTGTCCCATCCCAGCACCCCCCTAGATCCTTACCTTACCTCCTCCTAGATTAACAAAGCTGCTGTCCAAAGGTGCCCCTTGGCGCAATGTACCAGATTCAGATTTGCAGTGGAAAATAGATGATGATTTTACCATCCTTTTTTACCAACTGTATCTGATCTGAGTTTAGTCAAACTGATCTAATTGTGTCGTCCATAGTGCTAACGTCATAGTCATTGGAACAACTGGTTCTTGCATTTTTTTTCTAGTGGAAAATCTGTGACTCTGTCCCTACCTATGTTTGAGTAAGTACAGTGGAGGCTGATGCCTCGTACACACGACCATTTTTCTCGGCAGGAAAAAAAACACGTTTTTCCCGACGTGATTCCTCTCCAGCCTGACTTGCATACACACGTTCATGCAAAAAAACGTCTGACCGAAGCGCGGTGACGTACAACACGTACAACGGGACTATAAAGGGGGAATTCCTTTGGGCTGCTTTTGCTGATCCTCGTGTTAGTAAAAGTTTGGTGAGAGACGATTCGCGCTTTTCAACCTTGTGCTTTTCAGTCTGTTAAAGCAATTTTTTTGCGGGGAGTTTTTTCGGCGAGAAAACTGCTAAGGAGCATACACACAACCGGTTTTCACGATCAATACAAAAAATGGCAGTTTTCTCGATATGAAAACCGGTCGTGTGTACAAGGCATAAGAGTCTACTTAGCCAACGGCATCCAATTATATTCAAACTATCATTTCTAATGTGCTTTATAATAAATACACTGAAAGCTGGAATTTGGTAATTTGGTCGTGCTGGAACTCACCAATAACCAGCAGATATCTGTTATCGTTCAGGTCCCTTCAGAGCCTATAAAATCAATAGACTTGAAATAACATTAAAATGTGTAGTCAAATGTTATTCTTCCAATGATTCTGCTTCTTATGGACATTGATTTACTAAAACTGGAGAGTGCAAAATCTGGTTCAGCTCTGCATGGTAGCCAATCGGCTTCTAACTTCAGCTTGTGCAGGTAAGCTTTGACAAAATAAAAAAACCTGGTATCTATGCAGAGCTGCACTAGATTTTTCACTCTCCAATTTTACTAAATCAACCCCATGGTGTCCACTAAGCTAAAATAATCTACTTGATCAGTGAAAATAGCTGAATATCTGTGGACACTCTCTAACCTCACCAGATACATCCAAACTGATCTTTTTTTTTTTCTTTGAAAGCGTTTAGGGAGGATGTTCCTATTTCCCCAGCCAGTCACTAATGTATTTCTCTGAGATGAGCAGTGCCAAATATGTCTGTCTCCTCCATAGAAAGCATTAGTGAGTTTCTTCACAAGTTAAGTACAGAAAAACCTTGGTTTGAGAGTGTTTTGTAGGACAAGCAACATTTTTAAATAAAATTTGACTTGATATACAAGCGATGTCTTGATATAAGAGCAACGTCATGTCACAACTGATTATAAAAGAGAAGAGAGGCGCCTCTAAGTGTAGCAATATGGTTACATTTAATGAAGGTACAACATTTAGCAGCTCACATGGATGATGATTAAAAGAGGCACATCTAAGTATGCAGGCATCTGGGGTAAAGCTGTCCACATAGGCAGGCCTCCTCACTGCCATTGACGTAATCCCTTCAACACAGCACTCCACAAGCTTTTCAAGCCTCGCTTTCAGATCACTCTACTGCGGGGTAGTCTTCCCAGTCACAATTGCAGACTGACAGCGTTAAGAGCCGGCGGTGAGGAAGACGGTCTATGTGGACAGCTTTACCCCGGATGCCTGCATACTTAGATATGCCTCTTTTATTCATCAACCATGTGAGTTGCTAAATGTTCTTCATTAAATGTAACCATGGGCCATATTCTCAGAAGAGTTACGACGGAGTATCTCAGGAAACTCCGTCGTATCTCTGTTTTTTGACCCGCGTATCTATGCGAGTGATTCCTAGAATCATTTTCGCATAGATACGCTGTAGATCCGACAGGTGTAAGTCACTTACACTGTCGGATCTTAAATGTAATTCGCCGGCGGCCGCTAGGTGGCGTTTACGTTCAGGTCTCATTTGTTTATGCAAATGAGCCTGATACGCCGATTCCCGAACGAAATCGCATCGTGTAACCGTCGTTTGCGTAAGCGTAAGGTTACCCCTGCTATATGAGGGGTAACCTTACGCCAGTCCGACGTATGCCATGTTAAGTATGGTGTCGGGTCCGCGTCTTATTTTCCCGTCGGGTACGTCGTTTTCGTAAGTCGTTCTTGAATACGACTTTACGTCAATGACGCACACGTCGGCGTCATTGATGTTTTCCGTAGAGAACTGGAGCATGCGCCGACCGAACCGCAGTTCGGCCGGCACGGGGGCGCGCTTAATTTAAATATAAGCCGCCCCCTTTGAATTACGCGGGGATACGCCGGGCCTTTTACACTACGCCGCCGCAAACTACGGAGCAAGTGCTTGAGGAATACAGCACTTGCTCCTGTAAGTTGGGGCGGCGTAGTGTAAATGGCTTACGCTACGGCCGCGGGAAAACTATGAGAATCTGGCCCCTTATTACTACACTTAGAGGCGCCTCTCTTCTCTTTTATACTCTGTAGCTGCTGCTGGATTTTGCTTCTAATCCCCTTGTTGAGGCTTCCATTTGTGGATGGACATTTTATGGTTACACAACCAATCACATTGCTATAATCTTTTTATATGGGCTATAAACTAAAGGACTTGTGAATAAATGGTTGTGGAACAAATGGGAAAATTTGCTTTAAAATAAGAGTGCTTTGGATTACAAGCATCTTTCTGGAACAAATTATGCTCGCAATCCAAAGTTTTACTGTAGTCTGAATTTTGGGGTCAAATATGAATAGCCCAAGCCTTGCAGCATTTCATGTAGTTATTTGTGCAACAGAACATAATCGCACAGTGTCCCATGATGTTGTCTCACACACGGCCACCACCACCACCTAGGCAGTAACAACATAATGAAATGAAAAAAAAAAAAGAAAATAAATGTAGCGCCAAAACTATAAAAAGAAAAAGGGTAACCACTGAGTGGTGTTGAGGATGTGACCTCTATAATAAGAGTTGTATTAGGGAAACCAACTCCGTGAAACAATCTTACATATATATCAGAGCTAGATTAACTCTGAGTGCTAATATTACACCTATGCGGCATAAAGAAACCTACAAAAGAAAATTCTTAGGTAATAAGTGATTATAAGTGCGGATAAACACAAATAAAAAAGTTCTGAAAAGTGGAAAGGGGGGAGAAGGGGGAAATTCCAAAGCTTCCCCAGAGTTGACTGTTCGTCACTTCAGCTAGAAACACTTCTTCCACATCAATGGAGAATCCTTTCCCTCAGAAAATGCACATCTTCAATTCCTTGGCATATAAAAATTAAGGTACTCTTACCAGCTTAAGTTGACCCACAGCTCACCGTATGGTGGGTAGGTCCTCAGGGCTTATGTGTGCTGGCCGTCCTCCAGTTACACCAATGGGTAGATGGATATCCCGTTTCCGATATTCCGGATGGATCCCAGGAGGAAAGTTGGTAACAGCAGCCACAGGAACGTCACATGAGATGATACAGGGGGGGAACTCCCAATTTCATGAGTGATATGAGAAAAGAGGGAGAAAACACCTCCTCATAGTGTAGAGATTTATTTAAAATTCTCAATCAAAAAAGTTTTGACATTAACAAGGAGATAGTCCAAATCTCATAAAATTAGTACACAGCAAGGGAATTGTCCAAAGTAAAAAATGATAAAATGAAAAAAGACTCAAACGGTAGAGACACTCGTTCACCACGGCACATCAAAGAAAAAAAAAAAAAATTTCCACAGCAGGCAGATACCATAAACTGACACAGTATTGGTGGTATGGATCAAACTTCTAACCGACCGGTTTCGTCTCACAGACATCAACAGGGTTATAGAGCTGATCCATGAACCTACCTGCACCTATATATAGCCATATGGTTAACTCACCTGTGATCTGCACCTGATAATCCACTCCCCTCGGGCGTGCATCTCACCCACTGCTACTTCCTCTTCCTGCGTTTCAACCACCGGAGATGAGACAACGTGGGCGCGGCTGAGGGTACCAATCGCAGTGCTGCAATATGTGACGTCATCTCCTCCCGTCCCACATGACAGCCTCTGTCCAATGTGAGGATGCGGGACACGGGGAATGCTCCACCATCACCTAACGGCGAATCCGCATCACAGACTCAACATCCATGAAACGAATCACTGAGGGGGCAGGCGGTGATGTGCGCATAGTCACTTAGCCGCGACGATGTGTGCGCCAGCTGACGTCGGGCGTGGTGACGTATGCGTTCCATCTAATGCGTCCCAAGGGAGTCATTGATGAATAAGAGGCGTAAGCTACAGCTATAGGCCTCTGTGGTGAGAACGGATCCTAAGCAGTAATTATAATGCATTAGGTCCCCGGGGTGGTGTATGCAGATTGATCACAGGTAGTATGCATCCCCAGTAGGCTAATTGGTGCAGGCAGACATACTTATAATAAATGTGTGGTGATATAACACAAACATTCACTATATATAAAAATAAACACAAAAAAGGAGATATTAATTTATACTAATAAATAACCCAAAGTGGAGATTCATGATTGGTTTATAAATGAATTTACATCCCACTCCACGTTAAGCCCGTGGGGCGTATAACATTTTAGCTGGTATATCCAATATACTTCCAACTTAGATACACCCCTCGTGCCTGGTTCACCCCTCCAATGAGGTACAAAGTGATCTATAATTTGGAACAAAGTTCCCTCGACCTTCTTATTGTGGTGTTCCAAGTAGTGTCTTGGTACAGTGTGTTTGGGATACCCTGCCAAAATCTTGGCAATATGTTCACCTGCCCTTGTGGAAAAGTTCCGTATGGTACGCCCCACGTACTGTTTTCCACAAGGGCAGGTGAGAAGGTAGACAACATACCGAGTGGCACATGTTGAAAATTGCTTAATGGGGAATTCAACCCCGGTAGCCGTAGATCTAAATTTAATTGATTTCTTCTTGGTAATGTTGTACGTACACACCTTACACCTCCTGCATGGATGATACCCCTTAGAAAGAGGGAAAAAATTGGGTTTGACTGGGGGGTCTGGGACATTTGGTGCGATCTGATTCCTCATTGACATTGCCCCTCGATATATTACCGATGCACTATTGGGTAAGGTAGGTCCTAAGGTGGGATCACTCGTTAGTATATTCCAATGTTTTTGGATGATTGACCTAATCTGCTTATATTGCATAGAGAATGTGGTGAAAAAAGAGTTCTTAAACCTACTATCCTGTATCGTTTTGACTTTCTCCCGTGTCAAGGTGGCCCTATCAATCATTGAAATTCTTTCAATTTCATCCTGGATAAGATTCTCAGAGTATCCCTTATCAACAAAACGATTCCTGAGGATCTTTGCTTGTTCTTTAAAGTCTGCCACATTAGAACAGTTCCGTCTAATTCGCAGAATCTGGCTACGTGGGACAGACTTCAACCAGGAGGGATGATGGCAGCTGTCAACCGGGATAAACCCGTTACGGTCAGTTTGTTTAAAGTGGGTTTTAGTTTGTAAACTATTATTTTGTACAAAAATTTCCAGATCCAAAAAGTTTATTTTAGAGGTACTAGCCTCATATGTTAAATTGATTCCAACTTGATTGTCATTAAGATGACTCATGAAGGACTCCAAGGACCCAAGGTCACCACGCCATAGGAGGAGGATGTCATCTATGTACCGCGCCCAGAGAACTATCTCCGGTCGGGCGGCAGCATAGACGACATCCTCCTCCCATTTGGCCATAAAAATGTTTGCGAGACTGGGGGCAAACTTAGCCCCCATCGCGACTCCCTTATGCTGTAAGTAGAAATCCCCCGCATGCCAAAAATAATTATGCGTAGTCGCAAACCTGAGGAGATCCATTACAAACAATCTTTGCAGAATAGGGAGATCTGATGACCTATTGAGAAAACATTCCACTGCTTGGAAGCCTAAGTGATGGGCTATACTGGTGTAAAGTGAGGCCACATCAGCTGTGACAAGAATAATGTCATTGGTGTATATCACTTCCTCAAGTTTGGCAATAGTATGCCTGGTGTCCTTGAGGTAGGACGGAATGTTTTTCACTATGGGTTGGAGGTGGAAATCAATGTATTTCCCCAATCTGGAAGTGACGGAGTTGATGCCACTGATAATTGGTCTTCCTGGGGGACATGTGCTATGTTTATGAATTTTTGGCAGGTAGTATATAACGGGGATACGTGGCACCTTGGGTACCAAGAAGCATCGTTCCTTGTTATTAAGGATGCCTCTCTGTGTACCCTTCTCCACTAATTTCTTTAAGGAGTGGGTGTAACTACTAGTGGGGTTAGATGGTAACTTGATATAAGTCACATCATCCTCTAGTAGTCTTGACATCTCTGAGTTATAAGCAGACTTGTCAAGAACTACTATCCCCCCACCCTTGTCAGCAGGGCGTATGACAAGATCCTTTCTCTCACACAGAGATTTCAAGCCGTTCTTAATATTGGGATCAGAATAAAACCTTTTTAAAGGCAATTCTTCTAGGTCCTTCACAACCAAGTCTCTGAAGACTTTAATACTCGGTGCCAAAGGGCAGGGAGGATTAAAAAGAGAAGGGTTCGAAAGGCCTGTGTGTCTAACACCCGTTGTGACATCTGCTATATTTGGTCTGGTTGGATTGGAGATGAAGTATCTTTGGATACTCAATTTTCTCGTAAATTTTTGTACGTCTATAAAGGTCTGGAATTTGTTAAGTCCTTTCGGGGGAACAAACTTCAGGCCCTTATCTAGAACTCGTCTTTCAGCATCATTAAAGGTAGAGGTGCTTAAATTAAACACCCCAGTACCTGTTATACTCTCGGCCTTTTTCTTCCGGGCGCGCCGCCCCCCTCTCGACCCCCGTTTGGTTCTCCCCCTTTGGGGTGGTTGCCCTGTCCCTTGTGAAAATCCCCCGATTGGGTTTGATTAGGTTGAACCTGGTTATAATTGTAGGGTGGTCTGTCGAAATAATCTTCCTCTCTTTCTAGATATCCATAGTAGGGGTCATAATGTCTGGGTGGGTAGTCCTTCCTAGGTGTATATGGTCCACCCCCACCCCTGCCCGGTGTTCCATATCCCCTAGGAGGGTGGTAGTAGGATTCATTCCTTCTCCGAGGTGAATAATCATTAGTATGATATTCACGGGATGGGTCTCTTGAACGGTGTGAACCCCTTCTCGGGCCTTTACCTTTCCCCTTAGTCCTTGGGGGAAGGCCCCCTTGGGACTGATTAGGGGTTCGAGGACCAGGATAATAACCATAACCAATATCTCTATTGGGGGGACCTGATGTTGGTATGGACTGGGAGAAAGTAAGGACTTTAGCCTCATTCGTAGATGGTTGGGAAACATCCATTTCCACACTAGAGGGGCCCGTACCCACCCCAGTATTCTCCTTATTCTGCCAACTAAAAATCGAATGAGATCTATAATCAGCAGAGTCTCTCGTGTATTTTTTCTGTTTTTTATGTTTCTGTTCCCGCTCCTCTTTCTCCAGATGAATCTTCAAACTGGCAGATAAGGTGATGTATTCCGTGGAGGATTTAAAAGGAATAAGTTTCTCCTTAATTTCTTTAATTTCTCTATCTAAGTTGGACAGTCGGGTCTTTTTCCTATCGATTAAAAAATTTAAAAGGGATACACCCTTAAGGTTAAAAAACTGGTACCAGGACTCAAGATCGGGATCTCCCTGTTGGGGGTGTACATCCCATCTTAACCCTCTGGGGACCATGTTCTCCTTGACATATTGTTCCAAGAACGCCATGTCCCATTGGAGATGGAGTTCCGAGGTCATTATGTTCTTAAGTCTCATAAAGAGACCACCCGTTTCCGAGTCTGTTTTCAGAACAGTAAATACACCTTCAGTGTTAAGAGTGCGACTAGTGCGATAGTCAAACACATCCATTATTGTATGGCAGCAATATATGAAATCCAAGTGCAAATAATATATATAAAAGAATATATTGCGCTAAACAAATCTACGTGTGTATATAGTGTAAATAGGCAGCCAACATACCAGTGGATAAGTGTAAGCAGAAAAAAGAAAATAAATGTAGCGCCAAAACTATAAAAAGAAAAAGGGTAACCACTGAGTGGTGTTGAGGATGTGACCTCTATAATAAGAGTTGTATTAGGGAAACCAACTCCGTGAAACAATCTTACATATATATCAGAGCTAGATTAACTCTGAGTGCTAATATTACACCTATGCGGCATAAAGAAACCTACAAAAGAAAATTCTTAGGTAATAAGTGATTATAAGTGCGGATAAACACAAATAAAAAAGTTCTGAAAAGTGGAAAGGGGGGAGAAGGGGGAAATTCCAAAGCTTCCCCAGAGTTGACTGTTCGTCACTTCAGCTAGAAACACTTCTTCCACATCAATGGAGAATCCTTTCCCTCAGAAAATGCACATCTTCAATTCCTTGGCATATAAAAATTAAGGTACTCTTACCAGCTTAAGTTGACCCACAGCTCACCGTATGGTGGGTAGGTCCTCAGGGCTTATGTGTGCTGGCCGTCCTCCAGTTACACCAATGGGTAGATGGATATCCCGTTTCCGATATTCCGGATGGATCCCAGGAGGAAAGTTGGTAACAGCAGCCACAGGAACGTCACATGAGATGATACAGGGGGGGAACTCCCAATTTCATGAGTGATATGAGAAAAGAGGGAGAAAACACCTCCTCATAGTGTAGAGATTTATTTAAAATTCTCAATCAAAAAAGTTTTGACATTAACAAGGAGATAGTCCAAATCTCATAAAATTAGTACACAGCAAGGGAATTGTCCAAAGTAAAAAATGATAAAATGAAAAAAGACTCAAACGGTAGAGACACTCGTTCACCACGGCACATCAAAGAAAAAAAAAAAAAAAAAATTTCCACAGCAGGCAGATACCATAAACTGACACAGTATTGGTGGTATGGATCAAACTTCTAACCGACCGGTTTCGTCTCACAGACATCAACAGGGTTATAGAGCTGATCCATGAACCTACCTGCACCTATATATAGCCATATGGTTAACTCACCTGTGATCTGCACCTGATAATCCACTCCCCTCGGGCGTGCGTCTCACCCACTGCTACTTCCTCTTCCTGCGTTTCAACCACCGGAGATGAGACAACGTGGGCGCGGCTGAGGGTACCAATCGCAGTGCTGCAATATGTGACGTCATCTCCTCCCGTCCCACATGACAGCCTCTGTCCAATGTGAGGATGCGGGACACGGGGAATGCTCCACCCTCACCTAACGGCGAATCCGCATCACAGACTCAACATCCATGAAACGAATCACTGAGGGGGCAGGCGGTGATGTGCGCATAGTCACTTAGCCGCGACGATGTGTGCGCCAGCTGACGTCGGGCGTGGTGACGTATGCGTTCCATCTAATGCGTCCCAAGGGAGTCATTGATGAATAAGAGGCGTAAGCTACAGCTATAGGCCTCTGTGGTGAGAACGGATCCTAAGCAGTAATTATAATGCATTAGGTCCCCGGGGTGGTGTATGCAGATTGATCACAGGTAGTATGCATCCCCAGTAGGCTAATTGGTGCAGGCAGACATACTTATAATAAATGTGTGGTGATATAACACAAACATTCACTATATATAAAAATAAACACAAAAAAGGAGATATTAATTTATACTAATAAATAACCCAAAGTGGAGATTCATGATTGGTTTATAAATGAATTTACATCCCACTCCACGTTAAGCCCGTGGGGCGTATAACATTTTAGCTGGTATATCCAATATACTTCCAACTTAGATACACCCCTCGTGCCTGGTTCACCCCTCCAATGAGGTACAAAGTGATCTATAATTTGGAACAAAGTTCCCTCGACCTTCTTATTGTGGTGTTCCAAGTAGTGTCTTGGTACAGTGTGTTTGGGATACCCTGCCAAAATCTTGGCAATATGTTCACCTGCCCTTGTGGAAAAGTTCCGTATGGTACGCCCCACGTACTGTTTTCCACAAGGGCAGGTGAGAAGGTAGACAACATACCGAGTGGCACATGTTGAAAATTGCTTAATGGGGAATTCAACCCCGGTAGCCGTAGATCTAAATTTAATTGATTTCTTCTTGGTAATGTTGTACGTACACACCTTACACCTCCTGCATGGATGATACCCCTTAGAAAGAGGGAAAAAATTGGGTTTGACTGGGGGGTCTGGGACATTTGGTGCGATCTGATTCCTCATTGACATTGCCCCTCGATATATTACCGATGCACTATTGGGTAAGGTAGGTCCTAAGGTGGGATCACTCGTTAGTATATTCCAATGTTTTTGGATGATTGACCTAATCTGCTTATATTGCATAGAGAATGTGGTGAAAAAAGAGTTCTTAAACCTACTATCCTGTATCGTTTTGACTTTCTCCCGTGTCAAGGTGGCCCTATCAATCATTGAAATTCTTTCAATTTCATCCTGGATAAGATTCTCAGAGTATCCCTTATCAACAAAACGATTCCTGAGGATCTTTGCTTGTTCTTTAAAGTCTGCCACATTAGAACAGTTCCGTCTAATTCGCAGAATCTGGCTACGTGGGACAGACTTCAACCAGGAGGGATGATGGCAGCTGTCAACCGGGATAAACCCGTTACGGTCAGTTTGTTTAAAGTGGGTTTTAGTTTGTAAACTATTATTTTGTACAAAAATTTCCAGATCCAAAAAGTTTATTTTAGAGGTACTAGCCTCATATGTTAAATTGATTCCAACTTGATTGTCATTAAGATGACTCATGAAGGACTCCAAGGACCCAAGGTCACCACGCCATAGGAGGAGGATGTCATCTATGTACCGCGCCCAGAGAACTATCTCCGGTCGGGCGGCAGCATAGACGACATCCTCCTCCCATTTGGCCATAAAAATGTTTGCGAGACTGGGGGCAAACTTAGCCCCCATCGCGACTCCCTTATGCTGTAAGTAGAAATCCCCCGCATGCCAAAAATAATTATGCGTAGTCGCAAACCTGAGGAGATCCATTACAAACAATCTTTGCAGAATAGGGAGATCTGATGACCTATTGAGAAAACATTCCACTGCTTGGAAGCCTAAGTGATGGGCTATACTGGTGTAAAGTGAGGCCACATCAGCTGTGACAAGAATAATGTCATTGGTGTATATCACTTCCTCAAGTTTGGCAATAGTATGCCTGGTGTCCTTGAGGTAGGACGGAATGTTTTTCACTATGGGTTGGAGGTGGAAATCAATGTATTTCCCCAATCTGGAAGTGACGGAGTTGATGCCACTGATAATTGGTCTTCCTGGGGGACATGTGCTATGTTTATGAATTTTTGGCAGGTAGTATATAACGGGGATACGTGGCACCTTGGGTACCAAGAAGCATCGTTCCTTGTTATTAAGGATGCCTCTCTGTGTACCCTTCTCCACTAATTTCTTTAAGGAGTGGGTGTAACTACTAGTGGGGTTAGATGGTAACTTGATATAAGTCACATCATCCTCTAGTAGTCTTGACATCTCTGAGTTATAAGCAGACTTGTCAAGAACTACTATCCCCCCACCCTTGTCAGCAGGGCGTATGACAAGATCCTTTCTCTCACACAGAGATTTCAAGCCGTTCTTAATATTGGGATCAGAATAAAACCTTTTTAAAGGCAATTCTTCTAGGTCCTTCACAACCAAGTCTCTGAAGACTTTAATACTCGGTGCCAAAGGGCAGGGAGGATTAAAAAGAGAAGGGTTCGAAAGGCCTGTGTGTCTAACACCCGTTGTGACATCTGCTATATTTGGTCTGGTTGGATTGGAGATGAAGTATCTTTGGATACTCAATTTTCTCGTAAATTTTTGTACGTCTATAAAGGTCTGGAATTTGTTAAGTCCTTTCGGGGAGACCCATCCCGTGAATATCATACTAATGATTATTCACCTCGGAGAAGGAATGAATCCTACTACCACCCTCCTAGGGGATATGGAACACCGGGCAGGGGTGGGGGTGGACCATATACACCTAGGAAGGACTACCCACCCAGACATTATGACCCCTACTATGGATATCTAGAAAGAGAGGAAGATTATTTCGACAGACCACCCTACAATTATAACCAGGTTCAACCTAATCAAACCCAATCGGGGGATTTTCACAAGGGACAGGGCAACCACCCCAAAGGGGGAGAACCAAACGGGGGTCGAGAGGGGGGCGGCGCGCCCGGAAGAAAAAGGCCGAGAGTATAACAGGTACTGGGGTGTTTAATTTAAGCACCTCTACCTTTAATGATGCTGAAAGACGAGTTCTAGATAAGGGCCTGAAGTTTGTTCCCCCGAAAGGACTTAACAAATTCCAGACCTTTATAGACGTACAAAAATTTACGAGAAAATTGAGTATCCAAAGATACTTCATCTCCAATCCAACCAGACCAAATATAGCAGATGTCACAACGGGTGTTAGACACACAGGCCTTTCGAACCCTTCTCTTTTTAATCCTCCCTGCCCTTTGGCACCGAGTATTAAAGTCTTCAGAGACTTGGTTGTGAAGGACCTAGAAGAATTGCCTTTAAAAAGGTTTTATTCTGATCCCAATATTAAGAACGGCTTGAAATCTCTGTGTGAGAGAAAGGATCTTGTCATACGCCCTGCTGACAAGGGTGGGGGGATAGTAGTTCTTGACAAGTCTGCTTATAACTCAGAGATGTCAAGACTACTAGAGGATGATGTGACTTATATCAAGTTACCATCTAACCCCACTAGTAGTTACACCCACTCCTTAAAGAAATTAGTGGAGAAGGGTACACAGAGAGGCATCCTTAATAACAAGGAACGATGCTTCTTGGTACCCAAGGTGCCACGTATCCCCGTTATATACTACCTGCCAAAAATTCATAAACATAGCACATGTCCCCCAGGAAGACCAATTATCAGTGGCATCAACTCCGTCACTTCCAGATTGGGGAAATACATTGATTTCCACCTCCAACCCATAGTGAAAAACATTCCGTCCTACCTCAAGGACACCAGGCATACTATTGCCAAACTTGAGGAAGTGATATACACCAATGACATTATTCTTGTCACAGCTGATGTGGCCTCACTTTACACCAGTATAGCCCATCACTTAGGCTTCCAAGCAGTGGAATGTTTTCTCAATAGGTCATCAGATCTCCCTATTCTGCAAAGATTGTTTGTAATGGATCTCCTCAGGTTTGCGACTACGCATAATTATTTTTGGCATGCGGGGGATTTCTACTTACAGCATAAGGGAGTCGCGATGGGGGCTAAGTTTGCCCCCAGTCTCGCAAACATTTTTATGGCCAAATGGGAGGAGGATGTCGTCTATGCTGCCGCCCGACCGGAGATAGTTCTCTGGGCGCGGTACATAGATGACATCCTCCTCCTATGGCGTGGTGACCTTGGGTCCTTGGAGTCCTTCATGAGTCATCTTAATGACAATCAAGTTGGAATCAATTTAACATATGAGGCTAGTACCTCTAAAATAAACTTTTTGGATCTGGAAATTTTTGTACAAAATAATAGTTTACAAACTAAAACCCACTTTAAACAAACTGACCGTAACGGGTTTATCCCGGTTGACAGCTGCCATCATCCCTCCTGGTTGAAGTCTGTCCCACGTAGCCAGATTCTGCGAATTAGACGGAACTGTTCTAATGTGGCAGACTTTAAAGAACAAGCAAAGATCCTCAGGAATCGTTTTGTTGATAAGGGATACTCTGAGAATCTTATCCAGGATGAAATTGAAAGAATTTCAATGATTGATAGGGCCACCTTGACACGGGAGAAAGTCAAAACGATACAGGATAGTAGGTTTAAGAACTCTTTTTTCACCACATTCTCTATGCAATATAAGCAGATTAGGTCAATCATCCAAAAACATTGGAATATACTAACGAGTGATCCCACCTTAGGACCTACCTTACCCAATAGTGCATCGGTAATATATCGAGGGGCAATGTCAATGAGGAATCAGATCGCACCAAATGTCCCAGACCCCCCAGTCAAACCCAATTTTTTCCCTCTTTCTAAGGGGTATCATCCATGCAGGAGGTGTAAGGTGTGTACGTACAACATTACCAAGAAGAAATCAATTAAATTTAGATCTACGGCTACCGGGGTTGAATTCCCCATTAAGCAATTTTCAACATGTGCCACTCGGTATGTTGTCTACCTTCTCACCTGCCCTTGTGGAAAACAGTACGTGGGGCGTACCATACGGAACTTTTCCACAAGGGCAGGTGAACATATTGCCAAGATTTTGGCAGGGTATCCCAAACACACTGTACCAAGACACTACTTGGAACACCACAATAAGAAGGTCGAGGGAACTTTGTTCCAAATTATAGATCACTTTGTACCTCATTGGAGGGGTGAACCAGGCACGAGGGGTGTATCTAAGTTGGAAGTATATTGGATATACCAGCTAAAATGTTATACGCCCCACGGGCTTAACGTGGAGTGGGATGTAAATTCATTTATAAACCAATCATGAATCTCCACTTTGGGTTATTTATTAGTATAAATTAATATCTCCTTTTTTGTGTTTATTTTTATATATAGTGAATGTTTGTGTTATATCACCACACATTTATTATAAGTATGTCTGCCTGCACCAATTAGCCTACTGGGGATGCATACTACCTGTGATCAATCTGCATACACCACCCCGGGGACCTAATGCATTATAATTACTGCTTAGGATCCGTTCTCACCACAGAGGCCTATAGCTGTAGCTTACGCCTCTTATTCATCAATGACTCCCTTGGGACGCATTAGATGGAACGCATACGTCACCACGCCCGACGTCAGCTGGCGCACACATCGTCGCGGCTAAGTGACTATGCGCACATCACCGCCTGCCCCCTCAGTGATTCGTTTCATGGATGTTGAGTCTGTGATGCGGATTCGCCGTTAGGTGAGGGTGGAGCATTCCCCGTGTCCCGCATCCTCACATTGGACAGAGGCTGTCATGTGGGACGGGAGGAGATGACGTCACATATTGCAGCACTGCGATTGGTACCCTCAGCCGCGCCCACGTTGTCTCATCTCCGGTGGTTGAAACGCAGGAAGAGGAAGTAGCAGTGGGTGAGACGCACGCCCGAGGGGAGTGGATTATCAGGTGCAGATCACAGGTGAGTTAACCATATGGCTATATATAGGTGCAGGTAGGTTCATGGATCAGCTCTATAACCCTGTTGATGTCTGTGAGACGAAACCGGTCGGTTAGAAGTTTGATCCATACCACCAATACTGTGTCAGTTTATGGTATCTGCCTGCTGTGGAAATTTTTTTTTTTTTTTTTTCTTTGATGTGCCGTGGTGAACGAGTGTCTCTACCGTTTGAGTCTTTTTTCATTTTATCATTTTTTACTTTGGACAATTCCCTTGCTGTGTACTAATTTTATGAGATTTGGACTATCTCCTTGTTAATGTCAAAACTTTTTTGATTGAGAATTTTAAATAAATCTCTACACTATGAGGAGGTGTTTTCTCCCTCTTTTCTCATATCACTCATGAAATTGGGAGTTCCCCCCCTGTATCATCTCATGTGACGTTCCTGTGGCTGCTGTTACCAACTTTCCTCCTGGGATCCATCCGGAATATCGGAAACGGGATATCCATCTACCCATTGGTGTAACTGGAGGACGGCCAGCACACATAAGCCCTGAGGACCTACCCACCATACGGTGAGCTGTGGGTCAACTTAAGCTGGTAAGAGTACCTTAATTTTTATATGCCAAGGAATTGAAGATGTGCATTTTCTGAGGGAAAGGATTCTCCATTGATGTGGAAGAAGTGTTTCTAGCTGAAGTGACGAACAGTCAACTCTGGGGAAGCTTTGGAATTTCCCCCTTCTCCCCCCTTTCCACTTTTCAGAACTTTTTTATTTGTGTTTATCCGCACTTATAATCACTTATTACCTAAGAATTTTCTTTTGTAGGTTTCTTTATGCCGCATAGGTGTAATATTAGCACTCAGAGTTAATCTAGCTCTGATATATATGTAAGATTGTTTCACAGAGTTGGTTTCCCTAATACAACTCTTATTATAGAGGTCACATCCTCAACACCACTCAGTGGTTACCCTTTTTCTTTTTATAGTTTTGGCGCTACATTTATTTTCTTTTTTCTGCTTACACTTATCCACTGGTATGTTGGCTGCCTATTTACACTATATACACACGTAGATTTGTTTAGCGCAATATATTCTTTTATAAACATAATGAAATGCCCTGATTTTTAAACTGAGCTTTAAACTTTAAACTAGAAGCAAAGAGACCTGCACAGTCCCCAGTGTTCTCCTCAGGTCCCCCTCTGCTTCGGCTGCTAGCCTTTAGAAGCTCATCCTGCTCAGAATATATTGCAAAAATGGGGGGGGGGGGGGCAAAGTAGTACTCCATAGAGTCACATCCATATGTTTAAAGTAGTTGACTTTCAACACAGTCTGTTCCCTAAGCCACGCCCCCATAGATGGGTGTTGCTTAGTGCCGGGACTGCATGAGAAGCCAAGTAGTTTGATTAAACCTTATGGTGTGAGTCTTTGTAGTTCATTTTCGCTATAGCAACTGTATTCGTTTTCCCATTTATGATACAGTGTCTAATGTCAATTTTGTATGCTGCATATAAAACTATTACGTTTTAAATATTTTACAGTTTCATAATGATAAAGCAGTTTATTAGCAGGAAAATTCACTCTTTGTAAGTTAGGTAGTCCTTTATATCCCAGGTTATATGAACTGCAGCCTTCCTTGGGGCTGAGATACAAACTGTTTGCACACCCATGCTTTCAATAATGGCTTTTGATGACATTTGGGGGTGGCAGGTAGAGTAATTTAATAGTTAAACAGAGTTAAAGGGTTTGTAAAGGAAAACATGTTTTTATCTTAATAGCTTCCTTTTCCTTTACCTTAATGCAGTGCTGTTTTCATGTCCTCATTGTTCATTTTTGCTCTCAAGTTGCTGTAATTCTTCTCTGATCTCCACACTTCCTGGGTGTCTGTTTCCTGATAACCACAGTACTGGGAGCTTTCTCTCTGTGGTCACTAATCAAGGAGGTGTGATTACTGTGTGTCTAAAACCCCACAGCACCAATCCGTTTCATTTTCCAAACCATCAATGCCCTGTATTGGCTCTGTGGCTCTATACAGCAGAGAAGCAGGAAACATGCAAAAACTAAACTAGAAACTACAGGTACATTATATGATTGATTTTTTATCTATTTTTAATAATTTTTAAAAGGAATCAGTTAACTATTATGTCTCTATACCCTGTAAACAGTCATTTCAGCAAAAACTATTTTTTTATTTGCAACTCCTTTAAGGATGACCCCCTCTGGAGCATGCAAATGGCAGCTACTATATTTCTATCTTGGCAGGTTACCTTCAAGTATAACGTCTAGTGTCATCTGTGAAGAAGTTTGCATTGTAACACCCAGAAGCTTTCTGATCGTAATCTGTATGTGGTGTGTCACAATGCCGTACGATCACTGTGGC
Source organism: Rana temporaria (assembly GCF_905171775.1). Taxonomy (NCBI): domain Eukaryota; kingdom Metazoa; phylum Chordata; class Amphibia; order Anura; family Ranidae; genus Rana; species Rana temporaria. The sequence goes on from NC_053489.1 coordinate 587,269,567, forward strand.
CTGCTTTTATCCATCGTGATAAATACTTCTGTTTTTTATTGACCTGACGCATGCCAAACGTGTTGCTATTGTACAGAGAGCATTATCTGCATTTGAATATCTGAGAAAGTGTTCCTATTTCTTTCCCTGTCAAAAGCCTGCAACTGAAACACTTGTCGTGCCAGAGGACGTGGCATGCATCTCAAAGTTGTCCGGATTGGAGAAACTGCTGATTTTAAGGTCGACACCAGGACTGCAGAAAGTGGTGACCTCCATGTTTCTGTGAAGGGGCCAAGTAAGTGTCTGCTATTGTTTAACTGTATGCAAACAACCCCAATGTCTTAGGGTCTATTTTCTATAATATTTTAATGGATAAGTGCACCTTTTGTAAAAATAACTGCTCATCTTTTTGCAGATTAAAAAAATGTGTATTTATTATTATTCTGCAGCCTCTGAAGCAGCCCTCAAAATTTCCACTCGCCTGCTTGTATTTGGCTAGTGGATTTAAGTTGAGGGCAAGCGAAGGTTGCCAAATGTTCGTTTACGGACGGCTGCTGCCTGTAAAAAATATGGCAGCAGGCAGGTTTTAGAACTGGGCAGGTGCGGTTCTGAGGCCAGCTTGGGCTCAAATGGAGGGCGGGCAGCCGGGCGTATGGATGGTGATGTCACAGCGGCGCCTGTTATTAACTACAGGCTACAGCAAGGGCAGCTGGGCCGGCCCGGGAAACAAATGCAGAGGTATAATATGAGCACTGGCTGTCGTCTCAGAGCCCTGGACTGTGTGCCTGGAGGAGGCAGAGTACAGTGGAGGCGGGGAGCATAGATCGGACGGAGGTGGTACAGCTGTCCTCCCCACCAGAGGGTAAAGCTGGATTTACACCTATGCATTTTTAGTGCTTTTTTCCATTTTGCAGATTTGCACTACAGTCCATGTAACATGGTTTCCTATGGAACGCGTTCTGTAGTGCAAATCTGCAAAATGCAAAAAGCACAGAAAATGTAAAGATGTGAATCCAGCCTAAGACTGGCCGGGGAGAGGGAGGACTACAAGTCCCAGAGGATCCTGCATGCGGAGCAGTGCCAAGGCATGCTAGGAATTTGTAGTTCACCAATAATATCCAATAAGCTTGTCTGCAGGAGCTTGTTCTTTTACCCCCTACCTACCTGTAGAGTGCTGGGACTTGTAATTCTACATCTGAAGAACAATACCAGGCTGCATGCTGACAGGAGGATATAGAGAAGATGGCCAAACACTGTCCAATCCGATTACAGATGGCCGTACACTGTCCAATCTGATTGTACGCTTTCCTGTAAGATGGCCATACCCTGTACAATATCCTTTAAAGTTGATCTTTAGTGCCCCTCTGGACAGTCTCCTGTCCCTTTCGGAGCTGGGTAGATGTGCCCATGGCAGAGTCAGTTGGCACATCTACCCACAACTAAAGGACAAGTTTGTGGACTGTGATGTAAAGGGGAATTTTGGAGTCTGATGCTGACTCCATCTGCCTCATGCCTCTATGGGTCTGGCTCCATCTGCCTCATGCCTCTACGGGCCTGGCTCTGCCTCACGCCTCTATGGGCCTGGCTCTGCCTCATGCCTCTACGGGCCTGGCTCCATCTGCCTCGTGCCTCTATGGGCCTGGCTCCATCTGCCTTGTGCCTCTACGTGCCTGTCTCCTTCTGTCTCATGCCTCTACAGGCCTGGCTCCATCTGCCTCATGCCTCTACGGTCCTGGCTCCATCTGCCTCATGCTTCTACAGGCCTGTCTCCTTCTGTCTCATGCCTCTACGGTCCTCGCTCCATCTGCCTTATGCCTCTACGGTCCTGGATCCATCTACCCAGTACCCAGCGGGGCATGGCTCCATCTGCCTAGTGCCTCTACGGGCCTGGCTCCATCTGCCTTGTGCCTCTATGGGCCTAACTCCATCCGCCTCATGCCTCTACGGTCCTGGCTCCATCTGTCTCATGCCTCTATGGGCCTGTCTCCTTCTGTCTCATGCTTCTACGGGCCTGGCTTCATCTGCCTCATGCCTCTACGGTCCTGGCTCCATCTGCCTCACTCCTCTACGGGCCTGGCTCCATCTGCCTCATGCCTCTACGGGCCTGGCTCTATCTGCCTTGTGCCTCTATGGGCCTGGCTCCATCTGCCTCGTGCCTCTATGGGCCTGGCTTCATCTGCCTCATGCCTCTACGGGCCTGGCTCCATCTGCCTCGTGCCTCTATGGGCCTGGCTCCATCTGCCTTGTGCCTCTACGTGCCTGTCTCCATTTGTCTCATGCCTCTACGGGCCTGTCTCCATCTGCCTCATGCCTCTATGTACCTGGCTCCATTTGCCTAGTGCCTAGCCAGGCCTGGCTCCATCTGCCTAGTGCCCAGCCGGACCTGGCTCCTTCTGCCTCATGCCTCTATGGGCCTGGCTCCATCTGCCTTGTGCCTCTAAGTGCCTGTCTCCATCTGTCTCATGCCTCTACGGTCCTGGCTCCATCTGCCTCATGCCTCTACGGGCCTGGCTCCATCTGCCCAGTACACAGCGGGGCATGGCTCCATCTGCCTAGTGCCTCTACGGGCCTGGCTCCATCTGCCTCGTGCCTCTATGGGCCTGGCTCCATCTGCCTTGTGCCTCTACGTGCCTGTCTCCATTTGTCTCATGCCTCTACGGGCCTGTCTCCATCTGCCTCATGCCTCTATGGGCCTGGCTCCATCTGCCTCATGCCTCTACGGGCCTGGCTCCATCTTCCTCGTGCCTCTACGGGCCTGACTCCATCTGCCTCATGCCTCTACGGGTCTGGCTCCATCTGCCTCAGGCCTCTACGGGCCTGGCTCTGCCTGACGCCTCTACGGGCCTGGCTCCATCTGCCTCATGCCTCTACGGGCCTGGCTCCATCTGCCTCATGCCTCTATGGACCTGGCTCCATCTGCCTTGTGCCTCTATGTGCCTGTCTCCATCTGTCTCATGCCTCTACGGGCCTGTCTCCTTCTGCCTCATGCCTCTACGGTCCTGGCTCGATCTGCCTCATGCCTCTACGGGCCTGGCTCCATCTGCCCAGTACCCAGTGGGGCATGGCTCCATCTGCCTAGTGCCTCTATGGGCCTGGCTCATCTGCCTTGTGCCTCTATGGGCTTAACTCCATCCGCCTCATGCCTCTATGGACCTGGCTCCATCCGCCTCATGCCTCTATGGACCTGGCTCCATCCGCCTCATGCCTCTATGTACCTGGCTCCATTTGCCTAGTGCCTAGCCAGGCCTGGCTCCATCTGCCTAGTGCCCAGCCAGACCTGGCTCCTTCTGCCTCATGCCTCTATGGGCCTGGCTCCATCTGCCTTGTGCCTCTACGTGCCTGTCTCCATCTGTCTCATGCCTCTACGGGCCTGTCTCCTTCTGTCTCATGCCTCTACGGTCCTGGCTCCATCTGCCTCATGCCTCTACGGGCCTGGCTCCATCTGCCCAGTACACAGCGGGGCATGGCTCCATCTGCCTAGTGCCTCTACGGCTTGGCTCCATCTGTCTTGTGCCTCTATGGACCTGGCTCCATCCGCCTCATGCCTCTATGGACCTGGCTCCATCCGTCTCATGCCTCTACGTACCTGGCTCCATCCATCTCATGCCTCTACGTACCTGGCTCCATTTGTCTAGTGCCCAGCCATGAAAAGTAGATGAAAGATGGATAGCCGCACTCCAAAAAAAACGTGCAGGTTGTCTTTTATTCAAATAAACAGCAAATACATCACCGAATCATAAAACAGGAACAGGGGAACAGCCGAAGTTTCGCACAAGATTAGTGCCTATTCATTCAGCCATGAATAGGCACTAATCTTGTGCGAAACGTCGGCCTGGCTCCATGTGCCTAGTGCCCAGCCGGGCCTGGCTCCATGTGCCTAGTGCCCAGCCGGACCTGGCTCCGTCTGCCTAGTGCCCAGCCAGACCTGGCTCCGTCTGCCTAGTGCCCAGCCAGACCTGGCTCCGTCTGCCTAGTGCCCAGCCGGACCTGGCTCCATGTGCCTAGTGCCCAGCCGGACCTGGCTCCGTCTGCCTAGTGCCCAGCCGGACCTGGCTCCGTCTGCCTAGGGCCCAGTCGGGCCTGGCTCCGTCTGCCTAGAGCCAAGCCGGGCCTGGCTCCGTCTGCCTAGAGCCAAGCCGGGCCTGCCTTCATCCGCCTAGTGCCCCCCTGGGCCTGTCTCCATCTGCATTGTGCCCTGCCGTGCCTGTCTCCATCCGCATAGTGCCCTGCCGGGCCTGGCTTCATCCGCCTTGTGTCGGGCTGTGCTCTGTTCCCCACTGTTCCTCCATCCTTACTAATGGTGTTCTCCCTGCCCTCCCCACAAATATAAATTTCTTTATCGTACATCACGGGACACAGAGCAGCATAGCCATTACACATGGGTTATATAGTGTACCTTCAGGTGATGGACACTGGCACTCTCCGACAGGAAGTTCCCTCCCTATATAACCCCCACCCATAGTGGGAGTACCTCAGTTTTTTCGCCAGTGTCTTAGGTGTTGGTGCACGTTGAAGAGCTCTGCCTATAGTTGTCCTTGGGACCCGGGCAAGCCTACCGGATCCGTCCAAGGTGCTTCATAGCCAAAGTGGACGGTACCCGGGCCCCAAGTCGTGGAGGGGTTCTGCCTATAATGCCTCTCTTTGGGAGGGCTGGACTCTGGGTTCCAGGACTGGTTTTTAACCTAGCAATCCTGATGCCAGTAGTGCTATATAGGTCCAGGTGTGTGGTGTTCCTAAATTGGACCCCGGTCCCTGAAGGTCTATGACCATACCCACGGAGATGGGGGAAGATTGGGGCCTTTGGCAATACCCTGCGGCGTGGAGAAGGTAAGCGAGGGCCCACGGAACTTGGTTTGTCAGTGGGCCCTCCACAGGGGATTCGGGGGCAGCCTATTTTATGCCTCTGTGCATGGGCAATATATATATCACCACAAAGTCTGTTTGCACTGGATGGTTTTCTCCCCCATGTGATTTTTCCCCTGGCTGGTCTAGAGGCTTGCTGCGCTGCCATAGAGGGAAGGGTCCTGGAAAGAGTAAGCTGGACTTACCTCCCAGAGATGGGAGTCTTCCCTGGGTGCCTGTCTCTCCCCATAGCTCCGTCAGCGTCCACGCTGTCTCCCTGAGACTTCCTGGTTCCTCCAGCGGCGTCAGACGTGCGCGCGCGCGTGCGCGCGCACGTTGTAAATAACTTCGGCGACGCAGCGTAGGGGGGCGGGTTGAGCGCAGGGCGGTCCTTCTGAAGCCTATGTTAGGCTCTCAGTCAGTCACGATCGCCGTGGGACACGGAGCTGCAGCCTGAGCTGCGTATGGTTTGTTATACCAGGGTTTTTTTGGGGGAGAGTGACACCCGGTGGCCAATTTGGAGTACGCACCCTAATAAGAGCTTGGCTCTTAAGTAGTGATTCTAAAAAAGCCGGTGTACTTGCAGCAGCCTAAGCTAGTGTAAACCCAGGCGTCTGGACCAGCAATTTAAGGGGGTAATACCTGGCTCATAGTGGTCCTATGAGTGACAAGCCCTTGGGGCATTGTATTACTTTTCCTCTTAGGTTTTGGGAAACAAGGATTGTAATATTACCCTAACCTATTACTATTTCTATTTTAGTAACCAACGCCTCTCTTGTTAGGGGGCGTGTATTTACTCCGACTTAATAGTCAGTAGTATTATAGCGGAGTACCTTGGGTTTGTATCATGGCTCCTAAGGGCGCAGGAGGCTCCAAAAATGCCAAGGGCCCAAAGAAACAGAAGGGTTCCCCATCGGGCTCTGAGGATCTCGGCCAATCGTCGGCTGTGCCTTCCTCCCCAGATAAACTGGAGGTTGCTGCCCTAGATGTGCCACCAGGGGTGTTGGATGCTGCGGCTGGCCCCATTCAACCAACTCCTACCTTTGTTACGGAGGAGATGTTAGCCACCACCTTGAGTGGTTTTGAGCGGAGAATGGCCGCTTTGATTTCAGCCTCATTACCTGGGAAGAAGCGGGCTAGGTCCCCATCCCCTAGGGTTGAGTCTCCAGATGAAGAAATCCTTTCCGCAGAGGAATTAGATTTCTCAACGGAGCAAGGGGAAGGCCACTTGGAACAGGGTTCTGAGGACTCCACTATAGAGGAGCCGTTTTCAGCTTCCCAAGCAGAGAAGTTATGGATCCAGTCCCTAGCGGACATGGTACGGACGGAGTTTAAGTTACCCCTGCCTGAACCTCAGGCTGCCGTATCCTCTCTAGGTTCCCTAAGGGCACCTCAATCCAATGCAGTGTTTCCGGTCCATCCCTTACTGAGGGACCTAATTTTTCAGGACTGGGTCAAACCAGATAGGATTTTTCTTCCTCCTAAAAGGTTCTCAGTGCTGTATCTTTTGGAAGAAAGTTTTTCTAAGAAATGGGTTGTCCCTACAGTGGACGCAGCCATTTCATGTGTGAACAAAGCCTTAACTTGTCCAGTAGACAATATTCATATGTTCAAGGACCCTGTCGATAAGAGACTTGAAACGTTGTTAAAGGCTTCCTTTGCCACTGCAGGTGCAGTAGTTCAACCAGCTGTGGCTGCCATTGGAGTATGCCAGGCATTGAAGGAACAGACCAAACAGGTCTTAAGGGACCTTCCGGCAGAACAAGCTCAGGACCTAGCTGACTTGCCCAGAGCTTTATGTTTTGCCGTTGACGCCATTAAGGATTCCATCCAGCAAGCTTCTCGTTTATCCTTATTTCTGGTTCATATGAGGAGGCTTCTCTGGTTAAAAAACTGGTCTGCAGAAACCCCCTGCAAGAAACTCTTAACGGGTTTTTCCTTCCAGGGTGAAAGATTGTTTGGAGATGATCTAGACAAATATATTCAGAAGATCTCCAGTGGCAAAAGCACTCTTTTGCCTGTTAAGAAGAGGTTTCGGGGACCTGCCTTTAAACGTCCAACCTCTCCAGTCTCAGGACCATCACCCTCTAGGCAGTATCGACGGCCTGCTGGCCGTTCGCCTGCTAACAGGTCGCAAGGGCAAGCTTCAGGCAACAAGAAGCCATGGTTTCGTAAACCAATTAAAGCTGCCCCTAAAGCGAATTTGTGAAGGAACGCCCCCACTCTCTCGGGTGGGGGGAAGACTCCGCTTCTTCTCGGAGCTTTGGAAGGCCAGAATCTCCGACCAATGGGTTCTGTCCTCAGTGGCCCAGGGGTACAAGCTGGAGTTTTGGGGGTTTCCCCCTCCCCACTTCCAGGAGTCAAGGCTCCCAAGCGATCCTCAAAAAGGAGTCTCGCTTCTAGCGGCCCTAGACCGCCTCTTAAATCAAGGGGTGATCATGGAAGTACCAGCCCTGGAGCGCGGACAAGGATTTTATTCAAATCTATTTGTAGTCCCGAAGCCCAACGGCAATGTAAGACCAATACTGGATCTAAAAGCCCTAAACCGCTTCCTAAAGATTCGCTCTTTCCGAATGGAATCTGTTCGTTCGGTAGTGGCCGCCCTACAAGGGAAAGAATTCCTCGCATCTATCGATATCAAGGATGCATACCTGCACGTCCCGATCTTTCCCGGGCATTTCAAGTTTCTCCGATTTGCTCTGGGACATCGGCATTTTCAGTTCGTGGCCTTGCCCTTCGGGCTAGCCACGGCCCCTCGGGTTTTCACAAAAATTCTGGCCCCAGTTCTGGCCAACCTAAGATCTCAGGGGATCCTGGTTATGGCTTATTTAGACGATCTTATAGTGATCGATCTCTCAGAGGCCAGTCTGAGGCAAGCAGTAGGCCTAGTGGTAACCTACCTGGAATCTCTGGGTTGGATCCTAAATCAGGACAAATCGGCCTTACAGCCCACAAGAAGATTGGAATATCTTGGGCTGATTCTAGATACTGTGCATCAGAAAATCTTTCTTCCCCAGTCCAGGGTGGATTCTATAAAGGAGCTAATTCAAGTAATTCTAAGCAGCGCAAGGCCGACCGTTCGTCTGTGTATGCGCCTATTGGGCAAGTTGGTGGCGACCTTCGAAGCGGTGCCCTACGCCCAAATCCACTCTCGAAAACTACAGAGAGCAATTCTCGCAGCCTGGGACAAGAGGGTCCAGGCCCTGGATCTTCCCATATCTCTATCCCATGCAGCACGTCAGAGTCTGTGCTGGTGGTTAGCCCCGCACAACCTTCTAAGGGGAAGATCGTTCAGTCCAGTCTCATGGAGAATTGTTACCACAGACGCGAGTCTATCGGGTTGGGGTGCAGTCCTGGAAGGATTGACCCAGCAGGGGAAGTGGTCAAAAAGAGAGTCGACTCTATCCATAAATGTCCTAGAGATACGAGCAGCCCGGTTGGCTCTAGTAGCATGGACGGATGTATTACAGGACTCCCCAGTAAGGATACAGTCCGACAACGCCACTGCCGTGGCTTATATAAACCACCAGGGCGGCACCAGAAGTCTGGCAGCCCAGAGAGAGGTGGACCGAATCTTTTCTTGGGCAGAGACCCATATTCCATGCATTTCAGCAGTGTTTATCCCCGGAGTGGACAATTGGCAGGCGGATTTTCTCAGCCGCCAACAAATGTCCCCGGGAGAATGGTCTCTCCATCCCGAAGTGTTTCAGGACATCTGCCAGAGATGGGGAACTCCGGAGGTGGATGTCATGGCCTCCAGGTTCAATACGAAACTAATCAAATTTGTATCCCGGACAAGGGATCCTTTGGCCTGCGGGACGGACGCCCTGGTATGTCCTTGGCAACAGTTTGCGCTGATTTACGCCTTCCCTCCGTTACGGATGCTACCCCGTCTTCTTCACAGAATCCAGGTGGAGCGCAAACCAACGATTCTGGTTGCCCCGGGTTGGCCCCGGAGGCCTTGGTACTCCTTAATAATAAGGATGGCAATAGAGGAACCGTGGGTCCTCCCGTTGCGGCCGGACCTCCTCTCACAAGGGCCATTCTTCCATCCTGCCTTACCAGCCTTAAATTTGACGGCCTGGCGGCTGAATCCCTAATTCTTAAAAACAGGGGCCTTTCTGGCCAGGTTATTTCCACCCTAGTTAATGCTAGAAAGCCAGTCTCTAGACTTATATACTATAGGGTGTGGAAAGCCTACATTGCATGGTGTGAGGCTAGGAAGTGGCTTCCCCGCAAGTATGTCATCGGGAGAATCTTGGATTTCCTACAGTTAGGAGTAGAGAAGGGTCTAGCTGTCAGCACAATCAAGGGGCAGGTTTCTGCCTTATCAGTCTTTTTCCAAAGACCCTTGGCCTCTCACTCTCTAATAAAGTCGTTCTTACAAGGGGTTATTCGGATTAATCCTCCGGTGAAGGCTCCCCTGTATCCTTGGGATTTAAATTTGGTTCTATCGGCCTTACAATTCCAGCCTTTTGAACCCTTATCTGAGATCCCGCTGGTCTTGTTAACTAGAAAATTGGTTTTTTTTGGTGGCTATGTCTTCCGCCAGGAGGGTGTCGGAACTGGCAGCCTTGTCGTGTAAGGCACCCTATTTAGTACTACATAAGGACAGGGTCGTTCTTCGGCCACATCCGTCCTTTCTTCCGAAAGTAGTATCTAGTTTTCATCTAAATCAGGACTTGATTCTTCCGTCATTTTTTCCTAAACCTTCTTCAAAGAAGGAGAGATTGCTACATTCCTTAGATGTGGTCAGGGCTGTTAGGATTTATTTGAAGGCCACAGCCCAGGTTCGCAAGACTGACGTCTTGTTTATTCTGCCAGAAGGACCCAAGAAGGGTCAGGCAGCGTCTAAAGCCACCATTTCCAAATGGATTAGACAGTTGATTATTCAGGGAAAAGGGAAAAACCCGCCTTTGTCGGTTAAGGCTCACTCCACTAGAGCTGTGAGCGCCTCTTGGGCAGCGTATCACCAGGTCTCTATGGCTCAAGTCTGCAGGGCAGCGACCTGGTCATCTGTTCATACGTTTGCTAAATTTTATCAAATGGACGTTAGGAGGAACGCTGATTCAGCCTTCGGGCAGGCGGTTCTACAGGCCGCAGTATAAGGTCCTCTTGTCCTTTTGGCACCCGCTGTTTTTTTTTTTGCTTTACCTGGATGCTCTCCCTCCCCTCATTTAGCATTGCTTGGGGACATCCCATGTGTAATGGCTATGCTGCTCTGTGTCCCGTGATGTACGATAAAGAAAAAGGGATTTTTAATAACAGCTTACCTGTAAAATCCTTTTCTTGTAGTACATCACGGGACACAGAGCTCCCACCCCTCTTATGGGGAATCTTTGGGAGACACATTGCTTGCTACAAAACTGAGGTACTCCCACTATGGGTGGGGGTTATATAGGGAGGGAACTTCCTGTCGGAGAGTGCCAGTGTCCATCACCTGAAGGTACACTATATAACCCATGTGTAATGGCTATGCTGCTCTGTGTCCCGTGATGTACTACAAGAAAAGGATTTTACAGGTAAGCTGTTATTAAAAATCCCTTTTTTAATCAATAAAAGCAAATATAATTTTGTTAATGTAGTACACTATACTTCACCACAGGAGCAAGGTAGTTGGTAAACCTGTTTTCCTCTTTGTAGCAGTTTTAGCAGGTGTCATCTGATTTCTGGTAACTAAACAAACAGAAGTGATGTTACACATAGAAGACTAAATTGGAATTGCCAAATTCATCAATTTCATAGAAGAAACCAAAGTTGATGACGTCTTCTCCACTCTCCGCTCTGCAAAGAGGCAGGTATTGCTTTGTGCCCTCCATGTATCGATGCAGTTTAAATGAAATTGGTGGGAGCAGGGTAAGGTAGTGTCCTCTCCCACATCAATTTCAATTAAACAGATGGTACATGTGGGCAGCGCCTGATACTCCCTGGCCGGTGGTCTGGCTGGTGCTGGCTGGTCCTCAGCAACAATGCGGTCTCTTGGAGACCGACTTCTATTGGACCTGGCGTTCTCCTGTTGCTGTCAGCGAGCTGTCCTAGAGCGTGTGCGGTGTGCAATGGGTGAATCCATGCCTATAATAACAATGGCAGAGTTTTCAGCATTTCTGTCATATAACCCATTTGATCACAGTTTTAATCATTAAATGACTAGGACATTTTTTAACAAATTTTAAGTGCGCAGGTGGCTGACTCATAGGTAAACCAGAAAATGTTATATTATTTAATACTTAGAGCGGAGTTCCACCCAAAAATGGAACTTCCGCTTTCGGAATCCTCCCCCCCTCTGGTGTCACATTTGGCACCTTTCAGGGGGAGGAGGGAGCAGATACCTGTGTAATTCAGGTACAGTAAAACCTTTTTTTGAGAGCGTTTTGTAAGACAAGCTAAATATTTCTCGATTTACTGCCCACGTGACTATACAGGAAGTAAAGGGAAATCTTTCCAATGGTGATACAGACAACTGTAGAAGTTCTTGCCATATCCAAAAAGAAAATGTCATGTGACCCTATTATACATTTCTCAGAACTTTCAGTAGGCATGTTAATGCTCACTAGAGATGGACCGAACGACCCCCTGTTTGGTTTGCACCAGAACTCTCGAACTTAACAAGGGGGACATGTATCAATGGAAAAAAAGTTTGTAAAAAACATCATTTTTAAATGAGCAGTGATTTACTGATGTGTAAAGTAAAAAAAAAAATCCTTTAACCGCTTTAGGATCAGTGCCTGTAACGCCACTGGCGTTATTCACTATAAGACGAGCGCAGCCTTACCTATTACATCGGCTGCGCTCCTCTCTCTGCACTGGTCGCGTCACTTCCGGCGCGCCAGTGTTTGCGTTCCACGCTGGAACGCGGAAGCGCGCCCAGCGTGCTCTCCTGTTTCCCGCGCCCCGGCGGCTATTTAAATCGCTGGAAATGACAGCAGGGGGTTCCACTATTCTGTTGGACCCCTGCTGTCCCCCGGAAACCACGCTACACACCTCGGAGAACCTGTTGCAGTGACGCACACTCCTCTCAACCACAAGACTCATCCACAACCTACTGCAGTCTCCAACTCACCATCTACAGGCTCAACCCTCCATGCATAGCTTCCCAGCATAGGAACTCACTACAGACAGGATTCCTTACAGTCTGTACTCCGGAAACCAGCAGTACCGCAAGTATCTTTATAAGACATATCTTTTACTACCTAGCTGTGCTGTAGTGTGATGGAACTTTGCCTATCATCTAGTCATAGCTGCTCAAATTGAAGTCTGCCTGAACATATACTTGTATAATCTGGGATTGCTTAATTACTGATTCACTATCACTGAATTACTTCAGAGACTTTGTTTAGAACCACAACAACCCTCATTATAAACATAAGTATTCACTCACATATCCTACTTTATTCTTATGCTACAGAATACAAGCTTATGGATTAATAAGCACTGTCATTATGTTCTTTTCTGTTTGAGGTTGTGATGATATAAACCATTAACTCTTATTACATATTAGAGTGACTGATTGGTTTACACCTGAGAAACCTCCGCAGCTGAGATCCAATTAATGAACTTACATATATCAAGACAGGATCGTCACAGTGCCGCAGTTGTACTGTGGCAATGTGGCTGCTTCCCACGAATCAGCGTCTTACGTCGGCTCGTACACAGGGCTTTGTGGGTGTGCGCATGCTGATGGAGGCATGCACGCCCACTGGCCAGAGGGGCAGGGCCAGATCAACATTGGGGCTATTGGAGCTGCAGCTCCAGGCCCCTTTCTCAAGATAGGCCCATTTGCCCAAAAAAAAAAAAAAAAAAAAAAAAGATTGACTTCGAGGATTGTAGCTCAGCGACCAGGGGCCACAGAGACCCCACATTTGGGGGGTATGTAGCTGAATACCCACTCCACCACTGGTCAATATGGAGCTCCTATCATTTATGGTTCCGAAGATACAGGGCTGCTTGCGCAGCCTGTCAGAAGCTACATAAAGAGCGGCCAGCAGCAGCAGAGATCACAGGGCTTATAATAATTATTTGTATATTACTTATGGTAATTAACCCCTTGCCACCCAGGCCAATTCTGACACTTCTCTCCTACATGTAAAAATCATCATTTCTTTTTTGCTCGAAAATTACTCAGAAGCCTCAAACATTATATAATATATAATATAATATTAATAATATATAAAAAAAACACTAAAGTTAGCACGATTTATTTTTGTATACTAAGCAATGCTTTAATTTTTTTTACAGGTTACATGTTTAGAGTTACAGAGGAGGTCTAGTTCTAGAATTATTGCTCTCGCTCTAACGATCCTGTCGTATGTAACCTGTGTGTATCTGGCTCTGATACTAGCCAGGGCCTTCCCATGGACTGACTAGTATCTCTCCCCAGCCTGTCCCCACACACCCTCTCACCTGCTGACCTATGGATGGGGGAATCTCTCCTGCAGTGTTATTGTGTTCTGCCTGTGAATACAATGATCAGTGTTGCTAACTATAGGTGGCAGCACTGATTGTTTTGGGAAAAACCAGACAGGCTGGTTGTACTAATGTCAGATAATAGATTGACTTGTGTAAAACCAGCTAGCCCATACATAGATCGACTATGGCTGGTCTCTGTTTAATTGGCGTAATTTCAATCCATGTATGTACCGCTTAATCACTACGCATTTCCTAAACATCCTTCCACAAACCTTTACATTTTTCCTTCCCAGATTCCTTCATTCTCCTCACCTGTACATACTCTCCACACTTTTCTCATGTACATACTGCTCACTGTCATACCCTCCACACTTCTCTCCTATACATAGTGCCCGCTGTCATACCCTACACACTCCTCTCCTGTACATCGTGCCCACTGTCGCACTCTCCACACTCCTCTCCTGTACATTCTGCCCACTGTCATACTTTCCACACTTCTCTCCTATACATAGTGCCCACCGTCATACTCTCCACACTCCTCTCCTGTGCATTCTGCTCACTGTTATACCCTCCACACTCCTCTCCTATACATATTTCCCACTGTCATACCCTCCACACTTCTCTCCTATACATATTGCCCACCATCATACCCTCCACACTCCTCTCCTGTGCATTCTTCCCACTATCATACCCTCCACACTCCTCTCCTGTAGATACTGCCCACATCATACCCTCCACAATCCTCTACTGTACATACTGCCCACTGTGATACTCTCCACACTCCTCTCCTGTACATACTGCTCACGGTCATACCTTGCACACTCCTCTCCTGTACATACTGTAACCCAACCTTACCCTCCACACTCCTCTCCTGTACATACTGTAACCCAACCTTACCCTTCACACTCTACATACTGTCAACTATCTTTCTCTCCACATTCCTCTCCTGTACATACCACCCCCCATCATACCCTCCACACTCCTCTGCTGTGCATACTGCTCACTGTCATACCCTCCACACTCCTCTCCTGTACATAGTGCCCACTGTTAGACCCTCCACATTACTCTCCATCACCTGCACATGCTTCCCAGTTTTATACCATCCATACTCCTCTCCTACGCCTTTTACCCACAAAAACAGTTCTTTAAAATTATATTGAATATCCTTAATATTACCAGCTTTAGAATGGGCAAACTTTTGTTAGTTCAAGTAAAGGAAATCTTCTCAGTCCTCATATTTGTTCTGCCCCATTATTAGTACTTATTTAATTTAGTGATTACTACTGTGATGTATAGAGGAACATAGGGGATCTCAGCTACTCTAAATATAGCACTTGTAAAAAAAAGTGTCCCTTAAAAATATTTTTGAAATGTTGGCAACTATGCACTTAGGCACTGCCCAAGGGCCATTGGGTCAGTAGGGGGCCCCATGAGACGCTCCTGGGATCCTGTGATAATAAAGCGGTAGTAAACTTTGCTAACATTACTACTTTTTAGAGGCCCTGAGGTAGGTTATGCCATAGTGTACAAATATGCACAGCATATTAGGGTACACTTAAATTGTCAGACTGAGCCCTCCAGTGCTGCGATCTGTGATCTGTCCGGTGGATCCTGGGCGCTTCCATCTTCACCCCGTTCTTCCTTCTGGGCTCTGGGCCTTCGGTCACTTGCCTTGGCTGGGCTGCGTTGATGTCATTCCCATGCATGCTCATGTGCATTCTCTCTCTCTCTCTCATCCCCCCTTTCTCTTTCATCCTCCCTTCCTTACCCCTCACCCCTCTCTCATGCTCTTTCTCTCTTTTTCATCCTCCCTCTCTCTCTTTAACCTCCCTGGCGGTATGATTCTGTCTGGAATTACGTACCAAAAGCGGTACAATTATTTGCAAGGAAATTTGGCGTTTTATACTGTAGGCCTGTAATTCTTAGGAATAACTCACTTAAATCTGACCAAACAAGAGTCTTGTAGGCATCCCGGGTATGACATTTTTTTCAAAACAATTATAAATTATAATATAATAAATAATTATAAATAATTATAACAAATAATAATATAATTCTAATAAAAAATATTCAATAATGTAATCAACTCAAAATCACTGAAATTTGCTCAGTTGCAGAATTGTCGCTGTCATTATTTATTTGTTTTTATGACGAATTTCCCCACAAATCGCTATCGCACAATTCTGCAAGTGATTATAATTTATTATCGCTGTTTTTTAGCTGATCTAAAACCATTTTTGACATAAAGGGACACTTTTGGTTGCTATGGACAATCTCCAGTTTGCAGGGAGAAAGAACAGTTTTTATTATATAAAAGTACATGTAGGGCACTGGACAGACCACTAGGGACAAGGGGTGTGTGTTTTTTTTTACATACAGTACTGTAATCTATAAGATTACAGTATACTGTATGTATAGTGTTTGTTTACGTTTTTGAATTTGGCGCCGTTCTCCGCTCCCGTGCGTCGTAACGTCGCAGGGAACGGAGATCGGCGGCACAGGAGGACGCTGTGTGAATCGAGCGAGGTCCCGCTCGCTCACACAGCGCGGTGACATCGCTGGATCCAGGACAAGGTAAGCCAGCGCACGCTGCAGTCTCTGCATATCTACCCCGAGCGTGACTCGGGGTTACTGATTTCAGCATAAAAAACCCACCCTGAGTCACGCTCGGGGATACCGCCAGGAGGGTTAATTTAATTTGTCATAACAAAATTCCCGTTCAGATAGCACGCTGGATGCAGGGCAGCCCATTAGCTCAATTGCATACTGGGCAAGTTCTGGCCAGTGGTCTAGTACTAGTATCCAGTGAATCGTCAACTGGAAACCTCTCCATGTCTGTTTTCACCCCTAGATAATTTCCCACCATATGATGCAAACACTGCCGATTGGATGTGGAAGCTGACAGCCATGGGTGCAGAGGACTAAAAATATTTTCAAACGCATCACTGAGGCGGCCCCCAGAAGCCTCATAACTAGCCTTTCCATGAGACCAGTGGCAGCTGGTGCTCAAAATTTTTGGGGGGGCGCAAAGGAAAAAAAAAATGTGCAGTCTCACTGTGCCCAAACGCAGCCACTGTTACATGCCATCAAACGCAGCCACTGTGCCATCAATTTGCACCACTGTGCCATGCCATCAAATGCAGCCACTGTGCCATCAATTTGCACCACTGTGCCATGCCATCAAATGCAGCCACTGTGCCATCAATTCGCACCACTGTGCCATGCCATTAAACGCAGTCCCTGTGCCATGCCATCAAATGCAGTCACTGTGCCATCAATTCGCACCACTGTGCCATGCCATTAAACGCAGTCACTGTGCCATGCCATCAAATGCAGTCACTGTGCCATCAATTTGCACCACTGTGCCATGCCATTAAATGCAGTCACTGTGCCATCCATTGTCACCACTGTGCCATGCCATTAAACGCAGCCACTGTGCCATACATTGTCACCACTGTGCCATGCCATTAAACGCCTGTAATTCTTAGGAATAACTCACTTAAATCTGACCAAACAAGAGTCTTGTAGGCATCCCGGGTATGACATTTTTTTTAAAACAATTATAAATTATAATATAATAAATAATTATAAATAATTATAACAAATAATAATATAATTCTAATAAAAAATATTCAATAATGTAATCAACTCAAAATCACTGAAATTTGCTCAGTTGCAGAATTGTCGCTGTCATTATTTATTTGTTTTTATGACGAATTTCCCCACAAATCGCTATCGCACAATTCTGCAAGTGATTATAATTTATTATCGCTGTTTTTTAGCTGATCTAAAACCATTTTTGACATAAAGGGACACTTTTGGTTGCTATGGACAATCTCCAGTTTGCAGGGAGAAAGAACAGTTTTTATTATATAAAAGTACATGTAGGGCACTGGACAGACCACTAGGGACAAGGGGTGTGTGTTTTTTTTACATACAGTACTGTAATCTATAAGATTACAGTATACTGTATGTATAGTGTTTGTTTACGTTTTTGAATTTGGCGCCGTTCTCCGCTCCCGTGCGTCGTAACGTCGCAGGGAACGGAGATCGGCGGCACAGGAGGACGCTGTGTGAATCGAGCGAGGTCCCGCTCGCTCACACAGCGCGGTGACATCGCTGGATCCAGGACAAGGTAAGCCAGCGCACGCTGCAGGCTCTGCATATCTACCCCGAGCGTGACTCGGGGTTACCGATTTCAGCATAAAAAACCCACCCCGAGTCACGCTCGGGGATACCGCCAGGAGGGTTAATTTAATTTGTCATAACAAAATTCCCGTTCAGATAGCACGCTGGATGCAGGGCAGCCCATTAGCTCAATTGCATACTGGGCAAGTTCTGGCCAGTGGTCTAGTACTAGTATCCAGTGAATCGTCAACTGGAAACCTCTCCATGTCTGTTTTCACCCCTAGATAATTTCCCACCATATGATGCAAACACTGCCGATTGGATGTGGAAGCTGACAGCCATGGGTGCAGAGGACTAAAAATATTTTCAAACGCATCACTGAGGCGGCCCCCAGAAGCCTCATAACTAGCCTTTCCATGAGACCAGTGGCGGCTAGTGCTCAAAATTTTTGGGGGGGCGCAAAGGAAAAAAAAAAATGTGCAGTCTCACTGTGCCCAAACGCAGCCACTGTTACATGCCATCAAACGCAGCCACTGTTACATGCCATCAAACGCAGCCACTGTGCCATCAATTTGCACCACTGTGCCATGCCATCAAATGCAGCCACTGTGCCATCAATTTGCACCACTGTGCCATGCCATCAAATGCAGCCACTGTGCCATCAATTCGCACCACTGTGCCATGCCATTAAACGCAGTCACTGTGCCATCAATTCGCACCACTGTGCCATGCCATTAAACGCAGTCACTGTGCCATGCCATCAAATGCAGTCACTGTGCCATCAATTTGCACCACTGTGCCATGCCATTAAACGCAGTCACTGTGCCATCCATTGTCACCACTGTGCCATGCCATTAAACGCAGCCACTGTGCCATACATTGTCACCACTGTGCCATGCCATTAAACGCAGTCACTGTGCCATCCATTGTCACCACTGTGCCATGCCATTAAACGCAGCCACTGTGCCATACATTGTCTTCACTGTGCCATGCCATTAAACGCAGCCACTGTGCCATCCATTGTCACCCCTGTGCCATACATTGTCACCACTGTGCCATGCCATTAAACGCAGCCACTGTGCCATCCATTGTCACCACTGTGCCATGCCATTAAACGCAGCCACTGTGCCATACATTGTCACCACTGTGCCATACATTGTCACCACTGTGCCATGCCATTAAACGCAGCCACTGTGCCCTTTAATGGTCGCCGCTGTGCCAATTGTCCCCACTGTGCCCTGTAAATTGCTTTCTTCCCCCCCGCCCGGCACTTACCTTTACTGGTTTTAGGCATCCACGTCCCACGATGTCTTCTCCCGCCCTCGATGACTGACAGGCGTCTCAGCCAATCAGGTTACCGTTAGCCAGAACCAGCCAACCTGATTGGCTGAGACGCCTGTCATCTTATTCAAGGGGCGTACAGTCTGTGCGCTCCGAGAATAAGCTTCCGGGACCCGAGGGCTGTATTGGGAAAGCCTATCAGAGCTGTTGGCTTTGATAGACATTTCCGTACAGCCAACCAGCTGGCGTTATTCAGATGGCCGGACATTGAGCGCTGACCATCTGAATAACAGCGGCAGCGGCGAAAATAACATAGATTCGTGCAATGCATGAATCTATGTTATTTGACTCAGTGGCGGTGAGAGCCAGAGGGGGCGGCGCTCCAGCGCCCTCTATGGACGAACCGCCACTGCATGAGACTGTAACCTAACATAGTTACATAGTCAGGTTAAAAAAAAGACACAAGTCCATCCAGTTCAACCACAAAAAATAAATAAACAAACAAACAAAAAAACACAGTACAATCCCATACACCCAACTCCATACCCACAGTTTATCCAGAGCATGATCCAATTTGCTACAGCAGGGGAAAAAAATTCCTTCCTGATCCCCCGAGAGGCAATCGGATATTCCCCGGATCAACTCTACCTACAAATCTTAGTACTCAGTTATATTCTGTACATTTAGGAAATAATCCAGGCCTTTCTTAAAGCAATCTACTGAGCTGGCCAGAACCACGTCTGGAGGGGGTCTGTTCCACATTTTCACAGCTCTTACTGTGAAAAAGAACTTTCCGTATTTGGAAATCTCTTTTCCTCTAGACGTAAAGAGTGTCCCCTTGTCCTCAGTGTTGACCGTAAAGTGAATAACTCAACACCAAGTTCACTGTATGGACCTCTTATATATTTGTACATGTTGATCATATCCCCCCTTATTCTCCTCTTCTCAAGAGTGAATAAATTCAGTTCTTCTAATCTTTCCTCATAGCCGAGCTCCTCCATGCCTCTTATCAGTTTGGTTGCCCTTCTCTGCACTTTCTCTGCAACAGTCTGGAAAGGCCCTTTAAGGTATCCTCTGCTCCTTCTGTGAGGATGGGATGAGTTCTGAGACTTTCCCCTTGTAACAGTGGTCAAGGAGGGTTGCCAGCCAATAGTGATCTTTCTTCTTGATGCCACAAATTCTCGGGTCCTTTCGCAGGCTTTGAAGAATGAGGCGACATGAGAAGCAGAGTGCTTGGGATCAATGGGGATTACAGTATCTGGAACTGCCTCCTCCCAGCCACCTACTACTCCCAAGGGTTCTGGGGAGAGAAAACCATCTCTTAATGTTTGATGTATGTCTTCCTCTGATCAAAGCCTCCAAAACTGCCATAATCCTCCCCCTCTTGTGTGTTTTGTGGCTATGCAAGAATGGTGTCTGCATAAAGCAAGCCTTGAGAGTAAAGGAAGTTCTCCTCTTCCTCCTGCTGCTTTGCTGCAAGTTCCCTGTCCATAATGCCACGCAGAGTGCATCAGGAACACAACAGGGAATGTGTCACTGATGTATGCATTGCCAAAGCTCACCATCCTTGTCGCTTCCTTAAATTGTGACAGTACAGTGCATGAATCCTTCATCAGCAGCAATTGGTGTGGGGAAAAAAAGCCTGTCGTTGTGCTATACTCACACAGGTACTCGTTGGGGGCCTTCTCCTGCATGTGTAACCAATGCAGCATTGGCAAATTTGAGTTCCACCTGGTAGGCATGCCACAAACTGGCTGACCACCTGATCAGTGATCACCAGTGTATGACCACCTGAAATGGCTACAGACTCTTCTGGTCTGCTTTTGCAAATATTCCAACCCTGAGTACCTATTTAATAAATGCTGCACCACCAAATTGAGGACATGTGCCAGGCATGGAAAGGAGGTTAGTGCCATTATCGCATACAACCATTCCTTGCTCCAGCTGGCGTGGCGTGAACCACCTCTGGGCCTGTCCCTGCAGAGCTGAAAGAATCTTTGCTTCGGTGTGGCTCCTGTCCCCTAGAAAGACCAGTGGAAGCATTGCATGGCAGCCTGACTCATTGAATAGCCCCTTTAACGCTTAGGGGGTACTGGTGGTTCATAGGACAATTCAGCAGAGGAAGGGATGAAGCTGACAAATCTTGCATCATCACCACCAGCTGTATGGAGACGTTGCAGCAAAACAAGCTGCAGTGCTGAACCCTGTCCTGCATCCTTTTGAGTTGTAAGCAGAGTTACCCAGTGTGCTGTGTACATAATATAGCATCCCTGACCATGCTTTTTGGACCATGTGTCGGCAGTAATGTGGACTGCTTTGCCTAACTATGCCACAACATTGCCTTCCACTTTATGGTACAAAGCTGGAATGGCCTTACGGGCAAACAAATAGCAACTGGGAACCTGCCATTGTAGTACAGCACATTCTGCAAAATCATGGAAGGGGCAGAATCCACCAGATGGAAAGGCAGGAGTTGTAAAGCCAGCAGCTTTGACCAGCTTGAATTTAGATGCTGGGCATGTGGGTGGCAGTAACTGTATTTTTTTCTTTATTTTTTATGCTGCAACAGCTGGAGCAGAGAAATTTGCCTCCTATAGTCTACAGCTGGTGGTGTGCTTCTGCAAGGACCTGAGACACCCTTTGCTATACCATCATCCCTGTCAGTGGAGGCTTCTGAGAAGTCATGAGATATAGCGGGGGTAGACCTGAAAGGTAAGGAGAATTGAGGAGGAGCAGAATTGCGTCTCTTTTTTGTGTGGCTTTCATGTGCTATTGGCAACATGCTAAGTTCTGGAAGGTTAAATGCCTTGTCAATCATGTGGTACCCTAACTAGGTAATAGCAATGAACAGAGCCCTGTTCTATCTATCTCCACTCCAATATCAAACTGCAAATAGCTGCTCTGGGAAGGATCCTTTTATAGAGGTGGGTGGGTCTATGAGCAGTGAGCCATGTTTGGGCACAGTCATTATTACTTTCTCCAATTATGGCTCTGACAATGTTCTGTGCCCTGATTGGGCAAATCCTTCATTGCTTCAGCCAATCACGCCTTTCAATGCACTGTGCAGCGAGCAGTACATTGTGGGGTGCTTGGCAGGCTGAACAAAGTGTCGAAAGGACTGACATTTTGGATGTTCGCTGAACACTAATGCTCACCTATGGTGCATAAGCACACACAGATCCATAGCTCAACCCAAAATTGTCCTTCCTGATAGATGGACAACTTAGGTGCCAGCCACAGCAGTCCGTCTCCATTCTCCATTAAAGGAGTTCTCTGACCTAAAACTTTTAACACCCGCTGTGCCCGGGCTGTAAAACTATACAAAATAAACTTTCACTTACCTGCCTACGATCCCCCGTTGTTCCGATATCGCCGTCCCGTTCTCCGGTCCCGGTCTCTTCCGCTTCCTGCGTGTCGGTGACTCATAGTGCGCTCAGCCTATCAGCGGCCGCGACGGGACATTGCTGCGGCCGCTGATAGGCTGAGCGCACTATGAGTCACCGACACGCAGGAAGCGGAAGAGACCGGGACCGGAGAATGGGACGGCGATATCGGAACAACGGGGGATCGTAGGCAGGTAAGTGAAAGTTTATTTTGTATAGTTTTACAGCCCGGGCACAGCGGGGGTTAAAAGTTTTAGGTCAGAGAACTCCTTTAAGAACATAAAAGATTGTCAGCCTTGATGCATTTCACCACTCCTGGCTTGCTCACAATCTCACCAATCCTTGTGAAGAGTGGGAAAACATGTCAAGAAAGGCTGGTTTTTGGGGGGAGATATCGCTGTATGCAGTCAGTTTATTGATTATTAAACAATGCTGAAAGAAGAGCTAAGTGGAGTGCGGCTCACATTCTTTTATGTTCACATATGGTGCATGTGTCTTCAAGATTTTAACCCCTTCACGCCTAATGCCGCGTACACACCATCACTTTATGTGATGAAAAAAAATGACATTTTTAAAAACGTCACTTTAATTGACTGTGTGTGGGGGAAAACGTTGTTTTATGTCTTGTAAAAAACGACCAAAAAAAATTGAAGCATGCTTCAATTTTATGTGTCGTTTTTCAAAAGTGCACTTTTTACTTCACAGAAATTGACCGTGTGTAGCAAAAAACGTCGTTTTCTAAGACGTTTTTTCATCCACGCATGCCCAGAAGCTACTTATGAAGCAAGCTTCAATGGTAAAACGTGGTGGAACGTAACCTCACTTTGCAAGATCATCTTTGAAAATTGAAGTTTCAAAAACGTCATTTTTTACTTCACAGAAAGTGTCGTTTTTTTTCATCACATAAAGTGATGGTGTGTATGCGGCATAAGAGTAAAAGTTAATAAAACTGTACATATAATCACGACTTTATGCATCCAGTTGGATTATACCTTTTTTTCAGGACAAATTGGGCTTTCATTTGGTGGTAAATGGTAATAAATATCTCCTGACTTTTATTAAATTTTTATTGTTAAGGAAAAACTGTCCCACAATAATATTTTTTTTTTATTTAGCTGTATATTTATTGCTAATACCATAACCTACCACCAAAAAACAAGTCAAAACAAACTCTACCGCTCTTGATGATCACAGCGATACCACATATGTGTATGCTAGTTGTTGTATGTACCCGTAGTGCAGCCCAGAAGCAATAGTGCACATTTTGCTTTTTTTTTTTATCCTACCTACACACTGACACTGATACTAATTAAAAAAAAAAGAATCCTGGCCAAAAATATTGACCCTGACCTTTGACTCTGACATTGATCTTGACCCAAACACCAACCCAAGCATTGACCTAGATCAGCCGTCACTAAATGGCGGCCCGCGGTCCGAGTCCGGCCCGGGTGGCGCTTCTGCCCGGACCGCCATGCCGCCAGTATAATTTTAAATGTCAGCGTTGGTTTGCTGTTTCCCCAGCAACCAGTGACGCTGAGAGCGGAGAAGACAAGCTTGCGCTCACGGGGCGTGACGTCACGTGCGTGCCCCGCCCCCTGCAGCTTGCGGGTCCACTCCTGGCTCTCTTTGCGAGATTGGGGCGTGACGTCCCGTGCGCGCCCCGCCCCCCTGCTATTTGCGGTCCCGGGCTCTCCTTATCGTGCAACTTTTGCCCATCTTGCATGCAAGGTATGTGACAAGTTAATTAGTTGTCACTAATGGGCAGATTTGTTATTGTGTACACTGCTGGGCATATGTCATTAATGGTCACGCTGATGGGCACCTTTTTTTTATGTTAAGGGGCACTCTGATGGACGAATCTTATTTTAAGGGGCACGCTGATGGGTATATTTTTAGGGGCAGATTCTTGTAGAATGGCGTAAAAATGGGCGGGCGTAACGTATCTGATTTATGTTACGCCGCCGCAAGTTTTTCAGGCAAGTGCTTTACTCACAAAGCACTTGCCTGTAAAGTTGCGGCGGCGTAGCGTAAATCACCCGGCGGAATTCAAATTCGGCGGGTAGGGGGCATGTTTCATTTAAATGAAGTGCGTCCCTGCGCCGAACGAACTGCGCATGCGCCGTCCCTAAAATTTCACGGCGTGCATTGCTCTAAATGACGTCGCAAGGACGTCATTGGTTTTGACGTGGACGTAAATTACGTCCAGCAGCATTCACGGATGACTTACGCAAACAACGTCATTTTATAAATTTTCGACGCGGGAACGACGGCCATACTTAACATTGGCTGCGCCTCATATAGCAGGGGCAAGTATACGCCGGGAAAAGCCTAACGTAAACGTCGTAACTTTACTGCGTTGGCGGCGCGTACGTTCGGGAATTCGCGTATCTAGCTAATTTGCATACTCAACGTGGAAATCGACGGAAGCGCCACCTAGTGGGCAAAAAAAATATTGCAGTTACAATCCGACGGTGTAAGAGCCCTACGCTTGTCGCATAGATACGACGGCCCAGATTAGGACTTAAGACGGCGTACATGGTGCTGCGCCATCGTAAGCCCTTTGAGAATCTGGGCCTTAATGTGCACACTGATGAGCATATTTTGTTAAGGGGCACACTAGAGCTGCACGATTAATCGCGGAGAGAATCGCGATTTCGATTCTCCCCGTCCGCGATCTCCCCGAAGGATTACCGGCGATTATCCTACATGTCACCGCCGTCCACGTAACCAGTGTGGAACGCAAACAGCGGAACTGACGTCAGCAGCGTCGTCAGTTCAATGCGTCATGCGGCGCGCTGGGCATGGGCGGTACAAAGACACGTCGTGTGACGTGTCTCAGTCTTTTGGCCCGGGTATCTGGAAGAGAGCACACGCAGCTCGGAGGCACGCCACACACCGCAACAGTGACTGCGCAGTCAGTCAGGTAGGACAGACGACAGAGTCAGACTATAACTATATCTACTACTACTAGTGATTATTGTTTAAACAACTAATTTAGTGCGATTGTTAAAAAGTACAACTAATGATTTGGCCAGCATTATTGTGTTGGAGTTGTGCATTTAGACATATTCTATTCACCCATGTGGCAGAATAAACTATTTAAAGGCCAGTTACCGGTACATTTATTAACCAAACTCTTTTGTTATTTGAACAGCTCCATTTTAAGCATAGACGCACTTTAAAACAGCCATGCCATGCTACTGGTCTGCTACTGTAATATTAGCTATCGCTGCTGTGTTTTTTTTTGTTTGTTTTTTATATATGCCCTCTGCCTCCTCCTCCTCCTCCTGTGATGTATTTGTAATGTATTAACGTTTTAAAGGTGGTTCAAACCATCTATGATGCTATTGCTAGGCCTATGCCTAGCTAGCTTACTTAGCTAGTAGTATTATATCAGCTCTAATTATCGCTGCTGTGATTTTTTTGAAGTCCCTCGGCTCCTCCTGACTGTATTTATATTAACAAGGTTCTAATAAATACGTTTTTTGAGAATCGTGATCTTCATTTTAAGCAAAATAATCGTGATTCTCATTTTAGCCAGAATCGTGCAGCCCTAGGGCACACTGATGGACACATTTTGTTGTGCCCATCAGAGTGCCCCTTAACAAAAAATATGCCCATCAGCGTACACATTAAAAATATACCCAGCAGCGTACCCCTTAAAATAAAATGTGCCCATCAGAGTGCCCCTTAACATAAAAGGTGCCCATCAGCGTGACCCTTATTTTATGTTAAGGGGCATGCTGATGGGAAAATTTTTTTGTTAAGGGGCACTCTGATGGGCAGATTTTATGTTAAGGGGCACGTTTTCTTGTGTCCATCGGAGTGCCCTTTCATATAAAATGTGCCCATCAGGATGTCCCTTAACATAAAACTTGTCCATTGGAGTGTCCCTTAACATAAAATGTGCCCATCGGCGTGACCCTTATTGTATGTTAAGGGGCACGCTGATGGGCACATTTTATGTTAAGGGGGACTCTGATGGGGACATCTGATGTAAGGAGGCACTCTGATGGGAATGCCTGATGTAAATGAGCGCTGTGATGGGGACCCCTGATGTAAAGGGGCACTGTGATGGGGACACCTGATGTAAAGGGGCACTGTGATGGGGACACCTGATGAAAAGGGATGCTGTGATGGGGACACCTGGTGTAAAGGGGTGCTGTGATGGGGACACCTGATGTAAAGGGATGCTGTGATGGGGACACCTGATGTAAAGGGATGCTGTGATGGGGACACCTGATGAAAAGGGATGCTGTGATGGGGACACCTGATGTAAAGGGGTGCTGTGATGGGGACACCTGATGTAAAGGGGTGCTGGGATGGGGACACCTGATGTAAAGGGATGCTGTGATGGGGACACCTGATGTAAAGGGATGCTGTGATGGGGTCACCTGATGTAAAGGGGTGCTGTGATGGGGACACCTGTTGTAAAGGGGTGCTGTGATAGGGACACCTGATGTAAAGGGGTGCTGTGATAGGGACACCTGATGTAAAGGGGCGCTGTGATGGGGACACTTGATGTAAAGGGGTGCTGTGATGGGGACACTTGATGTAAAGGGGCGCTGTGATGGGGACACTTGATGTAAAGGGGCACTGTGATGGGGACACTTGATGTAAAGGGGCGCTGTGATGGGGACACTTGATGTAAAGGGGCACTGTGATGGGGACACTTGATGTAAAGGGGCGCTGTGATGGGGACACTTGATGTAAAGGGGCACTGTGATGGGGACACTTGATGTAAAGGGGCGCTGTGATGGGGAAAAATGGGGACTTGAGATTCGGACCTCTGGCCCAAAGAAAATTTTAGTGACCGGACCTCCTTGAATTTTAATTCAAGACCCCTGACCTAGATCAAACCGCTTTTTTTTCTGTAATTTTATTATTTTTATTTCTACACACACTTTTTTCTATCTCTGCAAGGACAGAGAAAGATACAACGTATCTTTCTTTTGTTCATTTACAGAGACAGAAAAAATAGGGTGGGCTTCACAGTGACTGGACAAAGGGAGATATGCAAATATGCAGCCCCAAGGCAAGAAGCCCAGTGCAGTGGGGCTGCATATTTGTGTTATATCGGCACCAAGGTATTAAGTTGGACATTCTTTATTTATATATATCATTTATTTGTATAGATTTTTATTAGTACCAGTAATCACATTTTCTGATGTTTTTATGTATTGTCTTAATGTATATAATGTTTGCATATTGTATATCATTATACAGAGTATAAATAACCATTTATGATGACACAGGTAAATATATTACATAGAATACATAGAACTCCTTGGTGGTTACATAAAATTGGAGTTAGAGATTGACTTTGTCCTAGATGTCGTCGAGACCCAGACGCTCCGATCCACATGTTGTAGCGGTGTCCCAAACTATTCAGATATTAATATAAAGAAATAGTGGATATAATAAACGTTATCTACAAAATTTAAATTCCCGCTGTCCTGCTCAGCTGTGTTTTTGTGGAGCTGAGTTTTTTGTTTTGTTTTGTGCTGAAAAAGCCCCCTTCGGCTTATACTCGAGTCTCTCCAATCTGCATACCTGATCAGCCCCTGTGTCATGCAGTCAGACGGCGGCCATCCAGTGTAACAAAGCCACGCCTCCTCCTCGTCCTCGTCTGTGAAAGACGGAACACTCAGTTTCCCAGCAGTGAGTCAGTGTTCAGAGTGTTCCATCTTTCACAGACTAGGATGAGGAGGAGGCGTGGCTTTGTTACACTGGACGACTGCTGACTGAGTGCATGACATGGAGATCAGGTATGCAGATCGGCACAGTGAGGCATGCAATGGGCACAGTGAGACTGCAGATGGGCACAGTGAGACTGCAGATGGGCACAGTGAAGATTCAAATGGACATTATTGATCCTCTTTTCCACTTACAGTAGCTGCTGCATTTCCTACCCTCGGCTAATACTTGAGTCAATACGTTTTCCCAGTTTTTTGTGGTAAAAATTAGGTGCCTCAGCTTATATTCAGGTCAGCTTATACTCGCGTATATACGGTAAATATCTCTTCAATGCTGGCTATTAATCAGCTCCTGTTTTTGGCAAGGAAGTTAGTGGCTAAGAAGTGACTCTCACCGGCCCCTCCAGCAGTGGATGATTGGTTTAAGGAGGTTACTTTCTCCCTCTTTGGGGAAAAATTGATGTGTCAAAAAAGAGGATGCCCTAATAAATTTGAAAGAATATGACCTACCTGGGTAAAAGTGCCTCAGGTTACCCTACATGAAAGTATCCGAGATAGATTACTAAGGTAATATAGTATATAGTATATCTACTTAAAGCGGTAGTAATCTCTCTGCTTTTATTTGTACTTAGAGTTCAGCTTATAATAATGCTAACCTGTTGGTAAAATTAATATCTCCTAAATGTGAACCATTTAGGAGATATTTTAGTGAGTAGCAGCTGGTGACGTCACCAAGGCTTGACCAGTCAGACGGCCGTGGTTTGCAAAGACCGGGTGAAGATGGAAGCCCTTGCAATGCTGACAGCGTGCCACTGGAGGGCTTCATTATAGGCCTGGTTCATACCTATGCATGTTTTAGTGCGTTTTCAGTTTTGCAAAAACATACTACAGTCCATTTAACGTGATTTCCTATGAATGTAGTTCACATATGTGCATTTTATGGAAAGAACCAGGGACTTTTTTTTCTGATTTTT
The DNA here is from genome assembly GCF_905171775.1 of Rana temporaria. Lineage (NCBI taxonomy): Eukaryota > Metazoa > Chordata > Amphibia > Anura > Ranidae > Rana > Rana temporaria. The sequence continues at coordinate 587,298,256 of NC_053489.1, forward strand.
TGGTTCCATAGACTTCAATGGATCAAAAGCGTGTATTGGGACAACCGAGTGATGTCCGAGTGATGTCCAGAGAGGAAATTCTCAGAGGAGCTGGACCCATTTAGGCGAATGCAGCTTAATGCTTTCCTCCGATAAATTTTATTGCGAATGACAGTAATATCTATACCATCTAAGTTTGAGAAGATATGTTTAGGGAATGATAAGGGTGACTCAGTGAGGCATTCGTTATCATTCATGTTGAATTAAAAGCCCCAAAGAATTCGGCTTTATACAGGCCTGGGAAAGAGACCTGGGGGTTACATTCTCTGAGACGCAGAGAAATAAGATATTCAGGTTTACACACAAGGCGTCATTGGTAACTAGATACCAAGAAGAGGGGTATAAGATTTTGAGTAGGTGGTATAGAACCCCAGCAGTATTGAATCGGATATTTCCACAGGTGTTGAATCTTTGCTGGCGATCCCAAGGATCGGTGGGGTACTCTGTTACACATTTTTTGGGAATGCCCGGTGTGGCGGTGGGACCCTGTGTGACCTTAAAGAGTGTTGGTTTACACCAGTATTTGTAGAGAAAGACACACTGATTGCACTGCTGTGTGTTGGGCTATTTAGTTCTGACCTGACTATGGCTCATGGCCCCACCCAACAGACAGGAAGTCTATGCCGGGAGTCAGGTGGACTCCCATCCCTCTGAGAGGAGTCAGAAGCTGCATGGGTGCAGCCAGAGCATGCATGTCTGCAGGAGGCAGATGTCATTGGTGATTGAGCAGCAAGGACCTGATCAGGAGTAAGCTAGGAGAGAGCTTAACTCTAGGAAACTGTTTGTTCTAAGGAGCAGACCTAAGACCTAGGTAGGCTAAAGGCCTAAAACAGCCAGATGGCAAGAATGAAAGCCAGGAGGCTAAAGTATTGAGTATTCAAGATACAGTAATGGTGGAACCCCCTGTGAGGGCTACTGATGTATTTGTTAATTTTTTGTGCTTTTAAATAACAGTGGGCTACCGGTCCCTTAAAAATTCAGTTCTGGACTGGCGTACTCACTAAAAAACGCACCTACCGCTGGAGTCTGATCACCCCAATCTTACATCGGGAATAAAAGATATTTGTAAAATGTTATCTGAAACAGTCAAAGAGATTACTGATGTGTCTCTTGGAGAGAATCCGGCTGCCTTTTTGTTGTTTGATATCCCTTTATCGACTGAAAAATAAAAAAAATCATTGTTGAGACATTTGCTTACGACAGCGAAAGCATGTACCTCCAGCTCTATGGAAAAGTACTGTCTCTCCAATTAGATCACAATGATTCTCTAAAATAACAGAAATTCAACAAATGGAAAATCTTACTATGATGTTAAGGGAGCAGGAGGATAAATACCGACAAATTTGGACTTCCTATATATTACATGTAGGGAACAATTGGTGTAGGGGGAGGAGGATGAGGGAGGTTGGGGAGATGGGGGGGAGGGGGGTTCTCTTTCTTCTTTTTTCTATATTTCTGTTCTATGCTTAAATCTCTATGGTATTTTTTCTTCTCTTTCTTGCAAGGGGGTTAACCAGGGCGGGGCCCAGGTGAATGAAAATATAACAAAGATATGGTATTATAGCAGACCAATATAAAAGGGTGGTTAAAATGGTGAGACAACTAAAGGAGAAATTAAAAAGTTTATTATTGTTTGCAAAAGAGTAATTATCGTTGATGTAAAGAAGAGGTATGTATAAAATAACAGAACTGTTGTATAGATGTATTTTTTGTAATGCTGTATTACTATCTTTGTGAAAGAAAACATTTTTAATAAAAAATGTATTATTAAAAAAAAAAAAAAAAAAGTGTGTATTAAAAAATGCAAAATGCACCTGGAATATGAAAACTGCACCCTACATAGACTATACCCAGGACAGATATTTTCTTAGACTGTTCTGAGGTGCTAAATAATCCTAGGGATGCAGCAATCCCTATCAATGAACACACCACTTCTGTTTTATTACAAACTGTTGTGATATGTATCACCATTTGCGCTCACAAGCCCTGTACACACGATCGGTTTGTCTGATGAAAACGGACCGATGGACCGTTTTCATCGGACAAACCGATCGTGTGGGCCCCATCGGTTTGTTTTCCATCGGTGAAAAAAAAACGGAAAATGTATTACCAAATTCTTACCGTAATTTTCCTTTCCTGATAGACTCCATGGCAGACTACGTGTGGGTTAACCCTGCCTCCTCTCCACTGCTATAGGACCCCCTACCCATAAATTTGAGCTCACCTCCATGGATGGTGTTTCGTAACTAGCCGACTCACAGTCCAACTCTTATATTCATATTCATGGGTGGGAACTCCGTCTGCCATGGAGTCTATCAGGAAAGGAAAATTACGGTAAGTATTTGGTAATACATTTTCCGTTTTCCTGACAGACTCCATGGCAGACTACGTGTGGGAAATAACTAGCCAATCCACACGAGAGGGTATGCTGAACAAAAACATTTTTAATCTCTCCGGTCAACTGACAGGATTCTTAGGCCAAAATTAACAGAAGAAAGGGAAGCAGGCTCTATACAATAATGAGACATGAAAGTGTTTATCGAAGACCACAAGGCTGCCTTGCATATCACATCAGGAGCCACATGTCGAGCCGCTGCCCATGAGGTCGCAATGCCTCTGGTGGAATGAGCCGTCACCGCCTCTGGAGGAGCCAAGCCCTTTGCCCTGTAAGCTTGTTGAATAGCTTGAACAATCAAGGCCGCTATTGTTCTTGAAGAAGCACGTTTTCCTCTGTTGCTGCCAGAGTGTAATAAGAACAGATGATTGGAACATCTGAAAGATGAAGTGACTCTTAAGTATTCTCTCCCACATCCAAAGGATGTACTTCTGTGGATTCTGGAGACTTGAAAGTAGGAAGCACTATCTCCTGGTTTTCGTGAAACACGGAAGTAACTTCTGGCTTGGACCCAAGCATGGGAATAAGGACCACCCGGTCCGGAAAGAAAGTCAGAAAAGGTTCCTGACATCCCAAAAAGCTCAACTCCGATACCCTTTTAGCTGAGGTGATGGCCACCAAAAAGGCCAGTTTTAGTGACAAGTCCTTCAATGAAAGATCTTTGTTATTTAGAATTGACAATGCATCAAGGACGAGTGGAAGATCCCATTTGGGGAATCTAGGTTTCCTCTGAGGTCTGAGTCTCGATGCTCTACGGAACAATTGTCGTATCAGTGGGTGAGTTGCCCATGCTGTTCCTGAAAAGGCTGACAGAGCCGATACTTGCACTCTAAGGGAACTAACCGATAGAGGAAGCTCCAGGCCAGACTGGAGAAAACTGAGGATGTCTTGGACTCCAGGGTTTCTGCAAGATCTTCCTGTTGACGTTGAAAAGTTAACAAACTTGGCCCATATTCTACTGTAAACTCTGTTGGTACTAGGCTTTTTGGAACTCATGAGAGTAGAAATAACTGTCGAAGCACACCCGAGAGACTCTAGCCTCTCCCTCTCAAGAACCAGACCATCAGTCTCAGTATCGCTGGACAGGGGTGCAGGGTCGCCCCCTGAGAAAGAAGATCCGGTCTGAGAGGGAGAGGCAACGGGTCCCGGAAGCTCATCTGGATCATGAGGGGAAACCACGGCCTGCTCGGCCAGTAGGGTGCTATTGTCACCACTTTGATTGTCTCCAATTGAAGCCTCTGAAGGAATTTTAGAATGATTGGAGGTGGAGGGAAGGCATGCGCCCTGTTGAAGTTTCACTGACTCGTTAAAGCATCTACTCCGAAGGCTTGACTGCAACGGACTCAAATGTAGTATTTGTTGAGTTTGTGGTTGCAGGGAGATGCAAACAGATCCACCTCGAGATCGATTCCCAACGATAGGATCCACTTGAAGGTCTGTGGATGCAGTGACCATTCGTTGTTGTCTAGATTGTTGCGAGACAAGAAATCTGCTTGAGTGTTCTGCTCTCCTGGAATGAAGACTGCTGACAGATTGAGCAGGTTCCTTTGAGCCCAGGTCAAGATGGGCTTGACCTCTTGGAGAAGAGCGGAACTCCGAGTGCCCCCTTGTCTCTTCACATACACCACAGCCGTGGTGTTGTCCATCTTGAGTAAAACTGATTTCCCTTTCAGGAGATGAGAAAAAGATTGAAGGGCACACCATGCCGCACGAAGCTCCAGAACATTTGGCCTTGTGCCAGTTCTTGATGGGCCCCCCAGCCCGCATTGCTGGCATCGGAAGTAACAGGCACCCATTGGATGGGAACAAGAGAGTGGCATGTCAACAGGTTTTTGCATTGGAGCCACCAAAGGAGACTGTTCTTCATCAACTGACTCATGTCTTCCGACCTCCATTGCTGAAGGAAGCCCGCTTGGAAGGGACGAAGCCTCCACATTGCCCATTTGACCATAGGGGCTGTGGCCACCATTGTGCCGATTATCTTTAGGCACTGCGAAGCTCTCAGGTGTGAAGAATCTAGGGCTAGGGAGATCCTTTCCCGAATGACTGGGATCTTTTCCTCTGGAAGAGAGATAGTGTTCTCTATGGTGTTGAACTGAGCTCCGAGGTAAATTAGGCACTGGGTCGGTTCTAGTTGGCTTTTCTCTCGGTTTAGGAGCCATCCGAATTCCAAAAGTGTGGAAATTACTTGTTCCTTGTGGACTAGAAGTAGTTGCCTGTCTTGAGATAGAACTAACCGGTCGTCCAGGTAGTGGTACAGTCGTACCCCTTTTGTTCTGATAAGGGACACTACTGCCAACAGGACTTTGGAAAAAACTCTTGGAGAGGTTGTTAGTCCGAACGGAAGACATACAAACTGTAGGTGCTCTTGACCGACCTGGAAACAAAGGTATTTGTGGAAAACTTCCGCCACTGGAACATGGAAGTATGCGTCCTTTAAATCTATGGAGATTAACCAGTCGCCTGGTTGGACTATTTTCTGGATGGTCGAGAGTGACTCCATTTTGAATTTCTCGTGCCTTATGAACTTGTTGAGGAATGTAAGGTCTATCACCGGGCGCCAAGAGCCGTTCTTTTTTTGCACCAGAAAAAGAGGGGAGTATACTCCCTGGAATTCCTCTTTCTTCGGAACGGGCACCACTGCTCCTTGATTTCTCAGAGTATTTACGTAAGACAGTAGAACTTGTCGTTTTTCTTCCGATCGTGATAGTGTCGTGGACATTGGTCTGTGGGGAGGAACTTTGATGAAGGACCAAGTGTGGCCTGTGGAGACCGTTTTGATGGTCCAATAGTCCGAGATTGAGGCCACCCAGACGTGCCGAAAATGATGTAAGCGAGCCCCTACCCTACCCGCCTGGGCGGGCCCAATATCAAAAAGATTTTGTTGGCTCACGTCCACCAGATGTTTGTTTCTTGGCAGACTTCTGAAAGGAAGACTGTCCTTGATTCCAGTTCCAGCTTCTCCTGAAATCCCGGCCGGGTTTATAGGAGCGTGTTTCCCTCGAGCGCTCTGTACTGCGCCTACGCTGAGGCCTTCTCTGGTTAAACGGACACCTGTCCTGGGGGAGGAACCCCGACTTCCCACCTGTGGCCTTAGAAATGGCATTATCCAATTTGTTACCGAACAATGATGACCCCTCAAAGGGAATTTTACACCATGCCTGCTTAGAGGCTGGGTCAGCAAGCCAGGGACGCAACCACAAAGCCCGTTTGGCTGTGACTGAAGTCAACATCGATCTGGCCATCAGGCGAATAAGGTCAATCTATGCCTCCCCCAAAAAGGCAACCGCCAATTTAAGCTCTTGTACTGCCGATCCTTGAGCTAGATCTTCTGATACTCCTTTCAGAACTGAATCCACGTTGTCAACCCAGGCCTCCATAGCTTTGGACGTGACTGCCAGTGCCAAGGTTGGTTTGCAGGCCATTCCGGCCAAGTTATAGATCCTTTTAAGATCTTGATCTATTTTGCGCTCCAGACCATCCTTAAAAGATACTGTATCTTCTAGCGGAAGGGTGACATGTTTCGCTAGGCGCATTACTGCTGCATCCACAAGGGGAGCATTTTCCAGGTGTTTTACATCCTCAGCTTTAAAAGGATAAAGTTTTGAAGTTTTGTTCAACATTGAAACTTTTTTATCCCCTTTGCTCCATTCTTCCTCAAAAACATCTTTCAGTTCGGAGGGAAGTGGAAAATGGAACGTTCTTTCCCTAGTTGTTTGAACAGCTTTCTCTGTTTCTCTGGGGGAGCAGCAGTATCCTCCAGTTTTAGGGTCTCCTTGACCGCCTTGATTAATGGGGAGACTAAAGCGTAGTCAAAACCCACAGAATAATCATCTCCCTTCATCTCGCTATGCAAGGAATCATGGGAGGCATCATGAGGCTGGAATTGTCCGGGATCCTCCTGGGCCTCATCAGCCAGGGAGCCAGAAAAGGTGGTGGACTGGCTCCTCATGTGGGGGGTGTCTAATTCTTTCATAGATTGTTGCACCACACGTTTAACAAGAGACTCAAGATTTTGTTTTTCTGTCTCTTTCTCACCGACCGCTCGGGCATAACATGGGTCGCATAGCGATTTGCCCTCCGGGATTCTGATTTTACATCCCCAGCATGCTCTATGGTCAGAGCGACTATCGCGGTGGTGGTAGCGGTGACTTGAGGAGGAATGGGAACATCTCCTATACTTAGAGGGGGAATGTGAGTGTCCCCTGTGATAGTGGGACCCAGACGGGGTGTCCCGTCTGGACCTGGAAGATGACTGATGATGGTCTTGTGGCCTGGCAAGGTCCCTATCTTGTGACCGATGAACAGATTCAGCCGGGCTGTAGTGAAAAAAACAGTACAGACAAGGGAGGGGAAGGAAGGTTTCCAGAAAACACAATTTAGCAACCACAATTGCAAAAAACATATTATCTACCATCCCCCTCCCCCTCCGCACATACCTTGTGAGGGAGGGCTGGCCACACGGCGGTGAAGGATCCATAATGAGGGGAAAACGCAGTGACAGGCATCAAGGATACCACTTAGCACTAAGGAAGTGTAAGTAAACAAATAAATTAAAATTAAATACATTTTTTTTTTTTTATGTCTTTAGTGGTACACTCCCCCAAGACAGGGCTTACCTTGCCCAAGTGAGGTTGATGCTCCGGGATGCCGCCGCTATTGCCCACAGGTTATCCCACCTGTTTAGGACACCTCAGCGGTTTAAATCCCCCGCCGGAATGACGTCACGGCCAATCCCCGTGACGCGCATGTGCCAAGAAGACCGGCCCGACTGCGCCTATGCGGCCTCTGACCCCTCCGCCGCACCGCGCATGCACGGAAACCAAGCCTCGGTTTCACCGCGGCTTTGCGCATGCGCGGACGTACGGCGACCCGGGACCAGGAAGAGGGAGACATCCTGGAATGCAGAAGCGTTCCACACATACTGGGAGCCTGATAAACAATATGGTGCACAAGCAAAGGCAATACACAGACAAACACAGAGAGACGCTGCCATGGAAGATAAAAGTAGATTCTTCAGACCTTGCCAGCCGGAGACTCCTGTGCCAGACGTTCAATCCAGTACTTTGGGGCCACATCCCTTCCACCATAGGGGTATTATCAGCCCTACAGACCACTCGCCCGCTCATAGCTGGACCCTGGGTGCACCGCAGACGAAAGTACCAAGTATCCAAAATCCTGGACATCGCACAGAATCGCATGATGTAGGGTCCACGTGAGGAGGACAAAAAAGGAACACCATTCATGGAGGTGAGCTCAAATTTATGGGTAGGGGGTCCTATAGCAGTGGAGAGGAGGCGGAGTTAACCCACACGTAGTCTGCCATGGAGTCTGTCAGGAAATAGAGCATGTTTTAAAAATTTCCTATGGATAAAAAAACGATAGAAAAAAACGATCGTCTGTGTGGAACTCCATCGGAGAAAAATCCATGCATGCTCAGAATCAAGTCGACGCATGCTCGGAAGCATTGAACTTAATTTTTCTCAGCACGTCGTAGTGTTTTATGTCACCGCGTTGGACATGGTCGGATTTTTGACTGATGGTGTGTGGGCAAGACTGATGAAAGTCAGCTTCATCACATATGCGACGAAAAAATTCATCGGATTAGATTCCATCAGATATCCGATCGTGTGTACAGGGCATTAGAGTATAATATGCATCTGTATCCTCATTTTGTTGGCCCTATGGGTCTTGTCTCTTTTGAATAAGTAAAACTTATGTTTGTTTTTTTTCGTTGTTGTTGTTTGTGATTTGTCTTATGTATCTTTGGATAAGGAAATATTTATTTTCAATAAAAATAAATAAATAACCATTCATTCATTTATTTGCTTATTCATTCAATTGTAGGCAACATGCCAATACACTGCCACTTCTTATTATTCAGTTACTATAAGCATAATTGTTATGTATCGTGAACTATTGTGTGAATGAATTCATGAGAGGAACTGAAAAAAAGGTAAATCCTTTTTATATTGCTATGATTTTAGCACTCTAACTTAACCCATTACTCTATTGTATACCTGCCCTGAAGACTATGCCTCAGTTGTGCAGCAGGTGGCACTAGAAGTCTTTTCCAGGCAGGGTCACTTTCCATTCTTTCCAAAGAAGAAGTAGGGAAGAGGGAAGGAGGGGCTGGGAATTATTTCCTGAGTTGAGAGCTGTGAGCTGGAATTAGCTTCCGGCTGCTGAGGCTGGTGTTTCTTGTGTGGGGGAGAATGTGAACAGGCTAGCAGACAGCCAGCCCTGGATGGAGCACTGACAGCAGCACAGACACACAAGTAAGTGAGCTGGGATTGCCATGAATTGGTAATTCTGGAGAGCAGAAACTCTGATTCCTGGCTGCTGGGCTAGGAGAGTCTGTTTGGTTTGACTTGCCAGAGAGAAGGACCCAGGCTGTGGAATGCAGCGGTTAGCAGTGAGGATCTGGGGAGGCACACTACTGTATTACCAATGTTGTGCTGCTGGGCTGAAAGTCATATTGGTGACTGTCGTGTGTTCTTTTCATTCCTTTTCTCATTGGTTTCCATCAACTCCTCTGCATGAACCAACCTATGCCTTGGGAGCAGATTTGAAAATAATTGGTCGTATATTTTATGCTAGGGATGGCATCAAGTTTTTTCTTACACTTTGTGTTAAAGATGCTCTTTAGTGTTATTTTATATATTAAATCAGTATATGTGAGATGTGATGATGTGTCCTATGTATGTGATGATAAGTGTCATTCTATGTATGTGATGATGAGTGTCCTTTTATGTATGTGATGATGAGTGTCATTCTATGTATGTGATGATGAGTGTCATTCTATGTATGAGATGATGGGTGTCCTTCTATGTATGAGATGATGGGTGTCATTCTATGTATGAGATGATGAGTGTCATTCTATGTATGAGATGATGGGTGTCATTCTATGTATGAGATGATGGGTGTCATTCTATGTATGTAATGATAAGTGTCCTTCTATGTATGAGATGATGGGTGTCATTCTATGTATGAGATGATGGGTGTCCTTCTATGTATGAGATGATGGGTGTCATTCTATGTATGAGATGATGAGTGTCATTCTATGTATGAGATGATGGGTGTCATTCTATGTATGAGATGATGGGTGTCATTCTATGCATGAGATGATGGGTGTCATTCTATGTATGAGATGATGGGTGTCATTCTATGTATGAGATGATGGGTGTCATTCTATGTATGAGATGATGGGTGTCATTCTATGTATGAGATGATGGGTGTCATTCTATGTATGAGATGATGGGTGTCATTCTATGTATGAGATGATGAGTGTCATTCTATGTATGAGATGATGGGCGTCATTCTATATATGTGATGGTGGGCGTCATTATATGTATGTGATGATTGGAGTCATTCTATATATGTGATGGTGGGCGTCATTCTATGTATGTGATGATGGGCGTCATTCTATGTATGTGATGATGGGCGTCATTCTATGTATGTAATGATGGGCGTCATTCTATGTATGTAATGATTGTCATTCTATGTATGTAATGATTGTCGTTCTATGTATGTGATGATGATTGTCGTTCTATGTATGTGATGATGAGTGTCCTTCTATATATTTAGACCATTTATTATAATGGACACATGCAGTGATACTATGTATGAGAATGTTAGAAATCTGTGACAGCCCCTGATCTGTTCTCGGTGTCATTTTCTGCATTCAGGCCGTTTTAGGAACGGTGTATCAGGCACCTGCAGTGATACTTGTATGCGTTGCTTGCTTTAGCGGCACACATATGTGCGAACATTGTAGAGATCAGTGGTAGTCACTGATCCATTCGCAGTACCATACCATTCAGCCAGCTCCTCTTACATTTCCCTGTCTGGCTGCTGAAGCCGTCTTTACAAGTAGCTGAATCTACACTGGCAGGAATGTATGGCCCCAGGGCTGGGAGCATGAAAGCAATACACAATTTCTTAAGAGGAGCCTGTGTGCTTTAAACATCTAAAAGCGCATCTCATCTGAACACCTTTCATGTAGAGATGTGAAAAGAAAGATTAAGCTTTGTGTTAAAAGCTTTGTATTATCAGAGTTCAGTTGATAGAGAGAAATTCATCAGCGCAATGAAACATATGTCTAGAATGTCCTTGATAGGTGACATCTATGGATAGGTGATGTCATAATAGCTCGAAACAAATCCTGATTAAGATGGAGGGTGGGGATTGAATGTAGAATAAGGCTTGGCATTGATTACACATTGCAATTTTACCAGGATCTATGTTTCGTTAGTAATGCTTAAATAATGACATCAAATATCTATGAAATGATTGCTTGTTGAATATATGGCATGGTGCTGTGTATGTCGCATTTCCCTAAATCACAATGCAGTTTTCATGTTTCCAAGGTTTATAGAGAAAAGGTGCAATCAGTGATAAGAAAATGTAACAGGTTATCATGTAGCAGCAAACGTGGTGGGTGTCCCCCGCCTGGGAGCTCACACTACGCTCCAGCTGATGCTGCTGCACACGCAGTATGTGATGGAGAGGCCTACGGTAAGCGGAGCTCACATAGGCTGCTTCACTGCTACACACATTTACTGATGACACTTGTGTCTGCTCTGGCTGGCTTTCCTGTCTCAGTGGGGACACAGGAAAAACATTCATAATCACTTTATTCGAAGGGGTGGCTTTTTGAAGAGCATATAAAAGGTACATCATGCCAATAAACAGGATGCTGAAACGGATCCTCTTAAAAGAGAAGTTTGGCTTCTCTTTTAAATCCTACTTACTCAGGTAGAGGCAGCATTGATGCAATACTGCATCTGTCCCTCGCCGCTTCTAAGACTGGGAACTGAGTGATCAAATACCACAGATCTCTCATTTCTCATAGCTCCATGAGCAGAGAGCTGGTAACTGTCAGTCACCACTCCCCAAACACACATACACCACCGCAGCTGTAATCTTCCAGTGTGGTAGGGGTTAATATAGCTAAACAGCTGTCAGTAGTTCTTATGAAGAGAGATTGACTATGCCTGCCTATTCCTGCAAGATCCAGGGGTGTAGAAAAGATGAAGACTTCTTCTAAAACAAGAGGAATTAGCAGAAGGGACACATCATACTAATTGTCCTTTGTGCTGATTTTTCTGTTTGTGTTAAAACTTAAACTTTAAAGCTGAACTCTGGGCAATTTTTTTTTTTTTGTGGGGCACAGGCTCGCTGCATGAGTTAACTGCCCGTTTTTGTATAGGGGATTGGAGAGCCAAAATATACTCACCTAATCCTCAGACCCCCCCCAAAGCACATTACCAGTCTCTGCAGGTTGCCTGCCCCCCTCCCCCCCTGTAGTCTAGCAGTCTTGAGCGGTGGACTGTTCCTGACGTCATCATGCCCATAGACCAGCTCTGGACATGAAGATGCCCGGAACAGTCCACCCTTGGACATGGGGGAGGGACAATTTCCAGGGGATCGAAGGATCAGGAGAGTATAGGCTCTGTATTCATCCCTAGACAAAGTGAGCAGTTAACCCATGCAGTGCGGGCACAGCCAAAATGCATTGTAAAAAAAATGTTTGACCATAATTGGACTATAAATATATTATGCCGCGTACACACGACCATTTTTAATGTTCTAGAAAAAACAACGTTTTTTTTTTTTCGTGATTCTTGTCAAGCCTGCCTTGCATACACATGATCGTGAAAAAAAAATGCTCGAGCAAAGCGCGGTGACATAAAACACGTACAACGGCACTATAAAGAGGAAGTTCCATTCAGATGGCGCCACCCTTGGGGCTGCTTTGCTGATTTTGTGTTAGTAAAAGTTTGGTGAGAGACGATTCCCGCTTTTCAGTCTTCGTGCTTTTCAGTCTGTTACAGCATGACGAATGTGCTATCTTCATTACAAACGCTAGTTTTACCAGAACGTGCGCTCCCGTCTCATAACTTGCTTCTGAGCATGCACGTTTTTTTTTTTTAAAAACGACAATGGGAAAAACAACGCAAAAAAAACGAGCATGTTCTAAATTTTTAATGCCCATTTTTCACGTCATGGAAAATGCTCTGGAGCCTACACACGATCGTTTTTAATGACCATTTTAAAAAATTTCATTTTTCACGTCATGAAAAACAGTCATGTGTGCGCAGCTTTAGAATTAAATAAATTGAGAAGAAGCCAAATTATGTAGATATCTAAGAGTTATTGTTTGTAAACAAGTAACTGTATATATAGCAACATTCACCCTTTTCTTCTTTGCAATTTGTGACTTGAAAGCCGTTTGCTCATTGTTTTTAATTTTGAAGACATGTTAATTGGATACAGTCAGCTCGACTTAATTCACAGCAGTTGAGAATCTGAAATCACTAGTACTTTACATTGCCTTGTAAAAGTATTGTTGGTTGCAGAAATGAATATATCTGTCTCCATGAGGAACCGATCTCGGAGTGTGGGGGTGGTAAGTGTAATAGCTGTCAATTACCCTTAACCTACACGGTTGCAATCCAGAGATCTACTGTACGTGTTGGTTTCTCTATTTCTGTGTTCTAGCAGGCATTTGGTCTTGTACCACTCTGCAATATGTAGGATGTCAGAAAATTCCCATATAGAAGTAGACTACTTCAATCTGCAGAGCAGCACTCAGAAATCTAAAAAATGTGGTCCACCATGGCAGACCTGCTATCCCACTTTATCCATGACTACTAGTTACTGATCTGGAAAAATGTCAATATATTATTATTATTATTATACAGGATTTATATAGCGCCAACAGTTTACGCATCGCTTTACAATGTAAAAGGCAGATAATACCGTTATAATACAATAAAATACAAGAGGATTGAAAGGGCCCTGCTCAGAAGAGTTTGCAATCTAATAGGGTGGGGCAGGTGGTACAAAAGGTTGTAACTGTGGCAAATCAGATGATGGAAGTGTTAAAATATTAGTTGGAGACGTGATAGGCTTCCCTGAAGAGATGAGTTTTCAGGGATCGCCTGGCGGTAGCAAGAGTAGGGGATAGCCGGACAGGTTGAGGTAGCGAGTTCCAGAGGATGGGAGAGGCTTTGGAGAAATCCTGGAGAGGAGCATGAGAGGAGGAGACGAGAGAGCTTAAGAGTAGGAGGTCTTGAGAAGAGCGGAGAGGATGGTTTGGGTGATATTTGGAGACAAGATTGGTGATGTAGCTCGGGGCAGAGTTGTGGATGGCTTTGTATGTAATTAATATATCAGGTAGCAGTATGTCTGATGTGCACATGCTTTTTCTCGGTAAGTGACTTACTAGTGGAACAAGGGTACATTATTCATTCCCCCATCCCCACACACTGGATGGGAGAATCAGTCCGTTGTTCTATTGTATTTTGACAGCAGGAAGCCTTCCTCGCTGTCAGAACACATTGATCAGTGTTGATGGATATCGTTGGTGGCAACAATTGTTCGGGAAAAATCCAACAGGCTTGGTGTACAGAAGTTGATCGGTAGATTGACTTCTGTACAGCTAGCCTGTCCATGCATGGATTAAAATTTGGCTTGTCCCTGCTCAATCGGTCGAAGTTCGATCCATGTATGGGCCGCCTTAATCAGCAATGGCAACTGCTGATGGCACCCAGTTCTGTATGATTTTATAGTATCCTACCATTTTACAAAGTGTGGACTTCAGTAGAAGTAAAGCCGTCCCTTATAGAAACTTTCTTATTGTTTTTCATTGCAGATCTCTTTCCCAGAATACTAGTTGCCTGAATGCCTCTGTTTTATACAGTTCAGCTACCTTTTCCCGCAGATCCCTTGACAATTATTTTGCTTTCCCCAAGACTCAGAATCCAGAAATGTCAGTGCAGCACTGGATGAAAGATGCTAGGGTCTGTCAGAAAGTCCAGAAACTCACTGACCTTTTATACATACACACTAATTACAAGCAAACAGATCACAGGTGAGGATGGTTACCTTTAACCACTTCAATACCAGGCACTTACACCCCCTACTTGCCCAAGCCAATTTTCAGCTTTCAGTGCTGTCGCTGTTTAAATGACAATTGTGCGGTCATGCTACAATGTAGCCAAACAGAATTTTTATAATGTTGTTCCCACAAATAGAGCTTTCTTTTGATGGTATTTGATCACCTCTGTGGTTTTTATTTTTTTCTAAACAAATAAAAAAAATACAGAAAATGTAGAAAAAAATGTTTTTTTCATTTTATTTATGTTATAAAATGTTGCAAATAAGTACGTTTTCTCCTTAACTGATGGGCACTGATGAGACGTCACTGACGGGCACTGATAAGGTGGTACCAATGAGGTGACACTGATGGGCACTGACGATGGGCACTAATAGGCGGCACTGATGGGTGGCACTGATATGCAGCACTGATGGGCATTGATAGACGGCACTGATGGGCACTCATGGATGGCACTGATAGGCGACACTGACGGGCACTGAAAGGCTGCACTGCTGGGTACTTATGAGTGTCACTGATAGGCGACACTGATGGGCACTGATACATGGCACTGGCAGGCATTGGGGATGGGCACTGAATGGCAGCTCCCTGGGCACTGATTTGCAGCCGATCTGCTTTCCTCTCCTCACATCTGTCAGACGCGAGTGACGAAAAGCCGATCAATGGCTCTTCCTGTTCACATTATGATCAGCCGTGATTGGACACGGCTGATCACGTGGACACACTGCACCACCGATCGCCGCAATGCGTGCCCCCCACAGACGCGCGGCGGCTGTTATCCTGCTGGACATCATATGACGTCCAGTAAGGATAACTGAACCACAGCCCGGCCATCATTCTGCTATAGACTGGGCGGGAAGTGGTTAATAACCATTCAAACCCATTTGTGTCAACTTGTGTGCATGTTATCAGGCCAAAATAATTAGGGTATGTAAACTTTTGATCAGGGTCATTTGGGTAGTTTCTGTTGCTATTATGATTTAAAAAGTGTAAACACAGTTGATTGATAATAAATGGCTTCAGCAGCACAACTGTGTGTATATGTATGTATGTGTATATATATATATATATATATATATATATATATATATATATATATATATATATATATATATAGAATGTCAGGTAATAAATAATAAGACAAAGATGAATCCGTTCATAACTTTTTTCAGCTTTAATGTGAACTATAAACTCTACAACTCAATTGAAAAACAAACTGAATTATTTTAGGGGGGGGTGTAAAACTAAAAAAATAAAATACTATGGTTGCATAAGTGTGCACACCCTCTTATGACTGCGGATGTAGCTGTGTTCAGAATTAAGCAATCACATTCAAAATCATTTTAAGTCGGAGTTAGTACACATCTATCATTTAAAGTGCTTCTGATTAACCCCAAATAAAGTTCAGCTGTTTCTAGTAGGTCTTTCCTGACATTTTCTTAGTTGCATCCTATAGAAAAAGCCATGGTCCGCAGAGAGCTTCCAAGGCATCGGTCAGGAGAAGGGTACAATTTTTTTTCCAAGGCATTAGATATACCACGGAACACAGTGAAGACAGTCATCAAGTGGAGAAAAATATGGCACAGCAGTGACATTACCAAGAACTGGACGTCCCTCCAAAACCGATGAAAAGATGAGAAGAAAACTGGTCAGGGAGGCTGCCAAGAGGCCTACAGCAACATTTAGGCTGGCTTCACACTATTGCAAATTGGATCCGGGTTTCCCCGCATCCAATTCAGGAGATTGTGATCTTCTGGTCCGTTTCAGGTCTGAATTCAGTCCTAAAATTTGTGCTGAAGTCGGACTTAAAACAGTGAACGGGGACGCACCGGACTCCTGTTAGGAGCAGCTCCGTGCTGCAGCATGAACCCAGCGTAAAGAAACTGCAGGAATATTTGGCAAGTACTGGTTGTGTGGTACATGTAACAACAATCTCCCATATTCTTCATATGTCTGGGCTATGGGGTAGAGTGGCAAGATGGAAGCCCTTTCTTTCAAATAAAAACAACCAAACCTGGCTAAATTTTGCAAAAACACATCTGAAGTCTCCCAAGAGCTTGTGGGAAAATGTGTTAGGGTCTGATGAAACCAAGGTTGAACTTTTCGGCCATAATTCCAAAAAACACTGTGCATCACCAAAAGAACACCATACCCACAGTGAAGCATGGTGGTGGCAGCATCACGCTTTGGGCCATTTTTCTTCAGCTGGAACAGGGGCCTTAATCAAGGTAGAGGAAATTATGAACAGTTCCAAATACCTGTCGATATTGGCACAAAACCTTCAGGCTTCTGCTAGAAAGCTGAACATGAAGAGGAACTTCATCTTTCAGCATGACAACGACCCAAAGCGTACATCCAAATCAACAAAGGAATGGCTTCACCAGAAGAAGATCAAAGTTTTGGAATGGCCCAACCAGAGCCCAGACCTGAATATTATTGAAAATCTGTGGGGTGATCGGAAGAAGGCTGTGCCCATTAGATGCCCTCGCAATCTGACAGATTTTGCAAAGAAGCGTGGGCAAATAATGCCAAGTCAAGATGTGCCATGCTGTAAAAACAGTGGTGAACAGCGACACTAGATATGGTGATAACATAAAATTATATAGCAACTGGAATATAGGTATACATAAAATGTGTGTGTGTGTGTGTGTGTGTGAGTAAGCACACATAATATTAAGAGGTGCCATGCTGATAGACCTAAAACTGAGTGCTGTAATACAATCAAATGGTGCTTCAACAAAGTATTACTGTAGTTTAAGGATGTGCACACTTCTGCAACCATATTATTATTATTATTATTATTATTATTATTTTACTTCCCTCCACCTAAAAGATTTAAGTTTGTTGTTTAACTGAGTTGTGCAGTTTATAGTTCACAATAAAGGTGGAAAAAGTTCTGAAATTATTTTTTTACAAGGCCTGATGAAGAGCGTGGTATGCTCGTAACTGTACAGTAGCCTTGCATCACTACAAATTTTCTGTCTGCAAAGAAGCAACCAGTAAATTAATCGCATTGGAGTTTGTGTCCCGTCGTCTTTTTTACTATATATACACACACACACACACACCGTATATATACTCGAGTATAAGCCGACCCGAATATAAGCAGAGGCACCTAATTTTACCACAAAAAAATGGGAAAACTTATTGACTCAAGTATAAGCCTAGGGTGTCCATCTCCATGCCTCACTGTGCCCATGCCTCACTGTGTCCATGACTAGACTGACGTTTAACATGGGAGTCTATGGAAGGGGTGCCCGGCTTTGAAAAATCGGTGCTCCCCGGTCGTAGGTCCTCTGGACAACAAACCTTGCACACTTGTAGAGGAAGAGTGGGACTACATGTGTGCCAGGGGACCTACGGCTGGCCGGTACCGGGTCCCCAAAGTCCGGGAGATCAGGCGCAAAAAGGTGACTCGAGTATAAGACGAGGGGGGCATTTTCAGCACAAATTTGCTGAAAAACTTGAGTATATACGGTATATCTATATATATATATATATATATATATATATATATATATATATATATATATATATATATATATATATATATATATATATACACTGCTCAAATTGACAGCAATATATACCTACCTATAATAAAGATATAAAATAAATAATGAAAGATGCTTGCATCTATTCTATACCATTGAGGTGGGACAATAATGTGGGCATGTACCTGTGATCCTGAAATTATGAATTTTGGAGTTCTACTTCATTATGAGGGTTTATTTAGTCAAAGTGAAAAATCACTTTACAACAGTTTTTCCTATTTATAAAGCTACCCTGCACAATGACACATTTTATTTTGTAGATAACTTCACGGGTAACTTCAAAGATATTCTGCCATTTGTTTTTGCCAAATATTTTATATGTTGTACATCTAAATCAGACATAATCTATTGTTTTCAATAAAGGGTAGCTGGAACAACCTTTCCCCAATATGGCATAATTGTTTTTTCTTATATAGCTGCTTTATTCTTTTTTTGCTGTTTTTCATCAGTTCATCTGCTTTTTACTGTTTTTTCAATTCGCTTTGCTTCAACTTTACAACCTTCCATATCAAACTTTTACAACTTGGAGAAAAACGTAATGGTGAAATAAGGTGACATGCAATGAAACTGGATGCAGTTCTTTTACTGGTCTTTGTAAGCAGGCTCCCTATTCCGCAGTCAGTGCTTAAGTTAATAGCTGGACATATTTTCTGTAAAATGTACGACCTAGATTTTTCTACAACGTGGCAAAGTGAATGAGTGTTTCTTTCCATCTTGGATAATTATTTGATTCCAGCAGGATATTATTAGAATGATTAAATCCAGAAGTCTTGTGCTTAGAATTCTAGTGTTGGAGAATCCACACATGCAGTTGCTGAGCACCGTCAGTGCTCGTTGTTAAAAGTATCTTTCTTTCAACTGTATTCTAACACATGTTATATTGTTTTTTTTTTTATATATATATATTTTTATTTTATTTTAATGTGAGAATGCAGTTAACAATAAAGATGGCCATAACATTCGGCCAAAAAGACAATGTAATAAAGACAATGAACAGTTTGGGTCTAGGGATGAAGAATAATAAGTACTTAAAGTAGCAAGTGAAAGAAAGAGGAGGAGGAGGAGAAGGGCTCAATCAGTAGATTAGGAAGTGTAATTCCATTTAAATGGAGGGTGGATCGTCAATTGGAGGGTCATTGGAAGGCCATTGGGGAGATTTACCTTCACTTTCTGTCCCATAGCCTAACATGAAGTGAGAAGAGTCAGTGCAAATTAAGGGAATCTATTAGGGATTCCCAGGCCACCAGAACTTTTTTCTGGGGAGAACCCAAAAGTTGGGTTTTTCTTTTACTTTCATTTTCAATGATAATGGTAAACGTGACAAATTGAGAGGGTGAATCACCTCAATGGGGGCACAGACACTAATAAAAACTGACAGGTGTTCTAATCCCTCTTCACTTTATCCAAAACGTAATTTTAGTTATACTTTAGTTTAGTTATGTTTTAACCAGATTCGGCACTGCGTCGCTCTAACTGACAATTGCGCGGTCGTGCGATGTGGCATCCAAACAAAATTGGCGTCCTTTTTTCCCCACAAATAGAGCTTTCTTTTGGTGGTATTTGGTCACCTCTGTGTTTTTTTATTTTTTTGCACTATAAACAAAAATAGAGTGAAAATTTTGAAAAAAAATCAATATTCTTTACTTTTTGCTATAATAAATACCCCCAAAAAAGATATACATTTTTTTTTCTCAGTTTAGGCCGATACGTATTCTTCTACCAATTTTTGGTAAAAAAAAAACGCCATAAGCGTTTAATGATTGGTTTGCGCCAAATTTATAGCGTTTACAAAATAGGGGATAGTTTTATGGCATTTTTATTAATATTTTTTTTTTTTACTACTAATCGTGGCGATCAGCAATTTTTTTCGTGACTGCGGCATTATGGCGGACACATCGGACAATTTTGACAAATTTTTGGGACCATTGTCATTTTCACAGCAAAAAGTGCTATAAAAATGCACTGTTTACTGTAAAATGACATTTGCAGTTTGGGAGTTAACCACTAGGGGGCGCTGTAGGGGTTGTGTGACCTCATATGTGTTTCTAACTGTAGGGGGCAGGGCTGGACGTGTGACATCACTGATCGCCTTTCCCTATATCAGGGAACAGACGATCAGTGACATTGCCACTGTGAAGAACAGGGAAGGTGTGTTTACACACACCTCTCCCCGTTCTTCAGCTCCTGTGACCGATCGCGGGACACCGGCGGCGATCGGGTCCGCGTGTCCCACGGGCGCGGTCACGGAGCTTCGGATGGGGTCGCGGGCGCACGCCCCACGGCTGGGCACTTAAAGGGGACGTTCAGGTACGTGCATGTGCCCAACCGTGCCATTCTGCTGACGTAAATGTGCAGGAGGCGGTCCTTAAGTGGTTAAGAGTCTCAGTTACCATTGAGTATCTTGAAAACGTTGCACTATAGATTGTTGGGTATCTACTGACAAGGTTTGGATGTTTTTATATTATTATTATTAAACAGGATTTATATAGTGCCAACAGTTTGCACAGAGCTTTACAACATGAGGGCAGACAGTACAGTTACAATACAATTTAACACAGGAGGAATCCCTACTTGTTAGAGTTTACAATCCAATATATTATTTTATTGCAACCTTCTGATTCTTGTTTAAACTGTTATGCAAGGTTTAACACCCCTAACTTATGCCCCAGAGCTAAGTCATAAAGAGATTCTCAGTGGCTATTAAAGTGAAAACTCCAAGACATTTGTAGTGATGGACTTTAAATGGTATATAATAAATAGCACAAAGAACATTTTTTAAAAATCAAAAAGTTTGTTATACATATATTAAAAACATATGTAGCAGCATATCCAATATTTTCATATGGGGTTCACAAATATTATTTTTTCATTTCACCATCCATCATCCATTCACCATCCAACACATTTCAAATGTTTGAACATCTTCATCAGGAGCACATTTAAACAGTATCCATATAGCACAACCCGATCTCATGAAATCACAAATTTATTACAGTTTGCTGGCACAACAACATGGTATCCATTCCAGAAAAGGGCATCCAGGGATGAAAAGGAGGAGAGACAAAGGAATGTCTGATCCTTATAGAGGGAACACCACCAGTAAGCAGAAATGTAATTGTATGAGAGACTTGGTAGTCCTTTCAATACCGGGGGTTAGTCCAATCACGCACTAAAGGGGAACCCAGTCTCAGATGTTTTGTATTTTGCCAAAACTTTATATACAGTTCAGATAGTCAATGGTAGACAGTACATTTTAAATCTTCTGCTTTTACAACCACTTTAACTGTTTGCAGTATAGCTTTTTTCACTGGTACACAATAAACCAAATTAAGTACACAAACCCCACTGGTTACCCATTTAGTTTGTAGCACTATATTTTTTTTTAACCTTGTCAGCAGGCCAGTCAAGTTTATTCCACCCCAAACTTGCTCATCCATGTCTTGATGGACCTTGCTTTGTGCACTGGTGCGCAGTCATGTTGGAACAGGAAGGGGCCATCTCCAAACTGTTCCCACAAAGTTGGGAGCATGACATTTTCCAAAATGTCTTGGTATGTTGACGCCTTAAGAGTTCCCTTTACTGGAACTAATGGGACTAGGCCAATCCCTGAAAAACAAACCCACATCATAACCCCCCTTCGCCAAATGATTTGGACCAGTGCACAAAGCAAGGTCCATAAAGACATGGATGAGCAAGTTTGGGGTGGAGGAAGTTGACTGGCCTGCACCTCAACCCGATAGAACGCCTTTGGGATGAGTTAGAGCAGAGAGACTGCAAGCTAGGCCTTCTCGTCCACATCAGTGCCTGACGTCACACGCTTCTGGAAGAGTGGTCAAACATTCCCCTAGACCAGACCTGGGCAAACTACGGCCCGCGGGCCGTATACGGCCCGGCGGACCTTTTAATCCGGCCCCCAGGCGGAGCCAGAGGCGTACCAAGCACGGGGCGGGCCGCACCGGGTGCCACACACTGGGGGGGTGTCAGGCCAACGATACCCCCCCCTCCGCGAATGAAGAGGACTTCCGACTTAGCGTGCTGCGTGTGGCATGGCGCGGTGGCAGGGAGGCAGCGCCAGCGGCAGTACTGTCTAGGTAAGACACAGCAGGGGGGGGTGCGTGCGAGCCGTACCTGAGTGATACCCGGGACCCGGCCGGCCGCAATTATCCCCTTCTCTGTGACAGCGCAGCGCTCTCATAGTATCGGCTGTGACTGTCTGACACTGACAGTCACACAGCCGACCAGCATGAAGCTGCGGCCGCCTCCCCCTGTGCTGTGTGTAGTGTGACTAACACATGGCGCGCTGATCATCTCTGAGTCTGCCTGACGGCATTACGTGTCTAAAGGCAAGAGGGGGGGGTGTTCTGTATATGAGGGGGGGGCCAGGGGGTGTTCTGTATATGAGGGGGCCTTCTGTATTTTGGGGGGGTTCTTCTGTATTCTGGGGGATCTGTATTGTGGGGGGGTGTTCTGTATTTTAGGGGGGTCTGAACTGTAGGGGTGGGTCTGTATTGTAGGGGGGTTCTGTAGGGGGGTCGGTATTGAAGGGAGGGGTCTGCACTGTCCAGAGGTGCAGTCTAATGTAAAGGGGTGCAGTGTAATGTAAAGGGGTCCAGAGATGCAGGGTGCTGTGTAATGTAAAGGGGTCCAGAGATGCAGGGTGCTGTGTAATGTAAAGGGGTGCAGGGTGCTGTGTAATGTAAAGGGGTGCAGGGTGCTGTGTAATGTAAAGGGTCCAGAGATGCAGGGTGCTGTGTAATGTAAGGAATCCAGAGGTGCAGGGTGATGTGTAATGTAAAGGGGTTCAGAGGTGCAGGGTGCTGTGTAATGTAAAGGGATCCAGAGATGCAGGGTGCTGTATAATGTAAAGGGGGTCCAGAGATGCAGGGTGATGTGTAATGTAAAGGGGTCCAGAGATGCAGGGTGCTGTGTAATGTAAAGGGGTCCAGAGATGCAGGGTGCTGTGTAATGTAAGGGGTCCAGAGATGCAGGGTGCTGTGTAATGTAAAGGGGTCCAGAGATGCAGGGTGCTGTGTAATGTAAAGGGGTGCAGGGTGCTGTGTAATGTAAAGGGTCCAGAGATGCAGGGTGATGTGTAATGTAAGGAATCCAGAGGTGCAGGGTGATGTGTAATGTAAAGGGGTTCAGAGGTGCAGGGTGCTGTGTAATGTAAAGGGATCCAGAGATGCAGGGTGCTGTATAATGTAAAGGGGTCCAGAGATGCAGGGTGATGTGTAATGTAAAGGGGTCCAGAGATGCAGGGTGCTGTGTAATGTAAAGGGGTCCAGAGGTGCAGGGTGCTGTGTAATGTAAAGGGGTCCAGAGATCCAGGGTGCTCTATAATGTAAAGGGGTCCAGAGGTGCAGGGTGCTGTGTAATGTAAAGGGGTCCAGAGGTGCAGGGTGCTGTGTAATGTAAAGGGGACCAGTGATGCAGGGTGCTGTGTAATGCAAAGGGGTCCAGAAGTGCAGTGTAATGTAAAGGGGTCCAGAGGTGCAGGGTGCTGTGTAATGTAAAGGGTTGCAGAAGTGCAGGGTCCTGTGCAATGTAAAGGGGTCCCGTGCTGCAGTTGTGGAGAGGGGTTACACAGTAGTGACAAAGAGATATTAAAGGATGCAGAGGTATGCAGGGGGCACAGGGGGGTGTTTTTATGTTTTACTGTGGGGGGTGCCAGATATTGGATCCGCCCCGGATGCCAAATGTTCTAGGTACGCCCCTGGGCGGAGCGCTAGTTACGGCAATGTAGTAGCTGGCGGCGCAGGGCGAATTACATTGCGCAACGTCTCCTGCATGATGGTCAGTGGCTGGGCCGGCCATCAGCTAGTGGGGGGGGGGGGCGGGGCTACGGCTTGAGCCGTACGTGCAGACGCACACAGGGAGTTGACATCACGTCAGATGACGTCAGCTCCTTTCCGCGCGCCTGTGAGGAGCGATTGATGCGGCGTGGTGGATGTGACTGGTCCTCCTAGGACGGTGCAGGAAAACTTCACAATCATCGTACTTTGGATCTGTTGTGATGGTGAGT
This sequence comes from Rana temporaria, assembly GCF_905171775.1. Lineage (NCBI taxonomy): Eukaryota > Metazoa > Chordata > Amphibia > Anura > Ranidae > Rana > Rana temporaria. The sequence goes on from NC_053489.1 coordinate 587,322,168, forward strand.
GATGTTTTGTTGCTGTGCTCACAGACTGATGAATACCATCCATATTATATACTTCTCATATCTATTTTCTGTGGTGTCTGTCCCTTGTCATGCTTTGTGCACATTTTATATCCTCTTTTTTGAGTTTCTGACATCATCAGGTGGTTTATGTAATTTTAGCAGAAAATGCACCAATATATTGCAAACCATAGCTATGGTTTGCAATATATTAGTGCATTTTTTGATAAAATTACATAAACCAGCTGATGTCAGAAACTCAAAAAAGAGGAGATAAAATGTGCACAAAGCATGACAAGGGACAGACACCACAGAAAATAGATATGAGAAGTATATAATATGGATGGTATTCATCAGTCTGTGAGCAGTCCATGTGCAAGCTTGCAACATTATTCATACAATGGTAAATGTAAGGGTAGGGGTGTTGGCGCTGCCTACGTGGACACTTGTCCACTGAGCACCCTTAGGTGGTCTATCTGCTAGAAGCGGTAAGTGAAAAATCAAATATCTGCTAGAAGCGGTAAGTGAAAAATCAAATATCTGCTAGAAGCGGTAGGTGTGGCATAGATGCTGGCAGTACAATAAAAAGAAAATAAATAAATTGTTTAACTATAACAAGTACTCGTACCAGTTGTCCAACAATGATATTTACTGCTTTTTATAAAGAAATACAATTGATTTTATGCAAAATATTTTTAGTTTCTCATGTGGCCCCATCGAAAAAATAATTGCCCACCCCTGCCCTAGACTGATAGCAAAGGGCGGGCCAACTCAATACTAAGAATGGGGTGCTATTAAAGTCCATGTGCGTGTAAAGGCAGGTGTCCCAATACTTTTGGTAATATAGTGTATCTATCAACTGGATGGTAGCCAGTCTTTTGTATGCTTGTGGCAGTAGTGTTGTACCGTGTTAGCCATCAAATAATGCTGAAAGTATTTATGCTATTGTATTCTAGCAAATGTATGCAAGCAAATCTAATGGGTTTGTAAGAACATTGTAAATGCAAAAGGGCTACTTCTGCAGCGTTAGAAAGCTAATTAGTAAATATGAAATAGTGTAGCCCCATTAAACGAGAGAGACTTGTACTTTACTTGTGCTATTTATAATAGTGACGTCATGGTGTCACATTTTTAGATTCTGTTAGAAAAAGATAATATCACAGTACTAGAATAAACACCACATACTGCTTTCACTCACCAAGTGTAATGCCGCGTACACACAATCATTTTTTGGCACAAAAAAAACGTTGTTTTAAAAAAATGTAATTTAAAATGATTGTGTGTGGGCTTCACATCATTTTTCGGGTTCTGAAAAACGAAAAAAAAAAAAATGTTTCGAGCATGCTGCATTTTTTAACGACGTTTTAAACAATGTTGTTTTTCGGGTTGTAAAAAATGATCGTGTGTGGGCTAAAACAACGTTTAAAACCTGCGCATGCTCAGAAGCAAGTTATGAGATGGGAGCGCTCGTTTTGGTAAAACTACCGTTCATAATGGAGTAAGCACATTCATCACGCTGTAACAGACAGAAAAGCGCAAAGGAATCAGCTAAAGCAGCCCAAAGGCGAATAGAACTTCCCCTTTATAGTGCCGTTGTACGTGTTGTACGTCACCACGCTTTGCTAGAGCATTTTCTAAAAACGATGGTGTGTGGGCAACGTCGTTTTAATGATGAAGTTGGAAAAACATTGTTTTTTCTACATGCCGAAAAACTTCGTTTTTTTTTTTCATGCCGAAAAATGATCGTGTGTACGCGGCATAAGAATTGACAGTTGTGTACAATGTGTAACACAAGAAGGCATTTTGTACATGATAGAGCTCTATTGAAGAAAGGCAATGGCCATCTGAGATGGTACACCGCAGGGAACCGCGTTTAATGTAAATAATCCTGGCTCTCCTGTGTGGTCCTCTTCATCAAGTTTACTTTTTGTCTACATAGTGTCATTTTCTGAGCAGCATGGTATGTGTTTTACTGCACTGTATTACAACTGTCTTTCATAGAAAATCACAACGGCTGGTTACTAAGCAGTGCACATTTATGACAGCTGTAAAGTGCAAACCAGGTGGTTTGAAGATAGTACTATGATGGGGAGCTAGTGAACTTTTTATGCAGCATCACACTACCATCAAACATGGTACTGCTAGTTCCACAATGACTTCCATGGTCCTCAACTGCCAGTTTTTCTGTTATATAGACAAAATTACAAAAGAGGGGATTTACTAAAATTGGAGCACACAGAATCTGGTGCAGCTGTGCATAGTAACTAGGGTTGTCCCGATACCGATACCGAGTATTTGCGGGAGTACTCATACTCCCGCAAATACCCCGATACCAAAATAGAATACTATCCCCCCCCCCCCTCCGCCGACGCATCTCGCCGCTACGCCGCATCCCGCCGCATCCCCGCTTGGTTAATACGGGCGGGGAACATTACAGCCTTCATTTGAATAGCTGTAGTCTTTCCCGCCGCGCCGCGTATAGACACTCCCCCTTGCTCGGGTGCGCTGTCCAATCCCGATCAAGGGGAGGTGTCTATACGCAGCGCGGCGTGAAAGACTACAGCTATTCAAAGCTGTAGTGTTCCCCGCGCGTATTAACCAAGCGGGGATGCGGCGCGGCAGCGGGGATGCAGCATGTACGGAAAGGGGGACATGGCTGGATATGGGGGGGGACATGGCTGGATATGGGGGCGGGCATGGCTGGATATGGGGGGGGGGTCATGGCTGCATATGGGGGGACATGGCTGGATATGGGGAGGACATGGCTGCATATATGGGGGGGGGACATGGCTGCATATATGGGGGGGGGACATGGCTGGATATGGGGAGAGACATGGCTGGATATGGGGGGCACATGGCTGCATATGGGGGGACATGGCTGGATATGGGGAGGACATGGCTGCATATGGGGGGGGACATGGCTGGATATGGGGGGGGGACATGGCTGCATATGGGGGGACATGGCTGGATATGGGGGAGACATGGATGCATATGGGGGGGACATGGCTGCATCTGTGGGGGACATGGCTGCATATGGGGGGACATGGCTGGTTATGGGGGGGACATGGCTGGATATGGGGGAGACATGGCTGCATATGGGGGGGACATGGCTGCATATGGGGGGACATGGCTGGTTATGGGGGGGACATGGCTGGATATGGGGGGGACATGGCTGGATATGGGGGAGACATGGCTGCATATGGGGGGGACATGGCTGCATATGGGGGAGACATGGCTGGATATGGGGGAGACATGGCTGCATATGGGGGGGACATGGCTGCATATGGGGGGGACATGGCTGGATATGGGGGAGACATTGCTGCATATGGGGGGGACATGGCTGGATATGGGGGGGACATGGCTGGATATGGGGGGGACATGGCTGGATATGGGGGGGACATGGCTGCATATATGGGGGGGACATGGCTGCATTTGTGGGGGGACATGGCTGCATTTGGGGACACATTTAAAAAAAAGTATCGTATTCGGTATCGGCAAGTACTTGAAAAAAAGTATCGGTACTTGTACTCAGTCCTAAAAAAGTGGTATCGGGACAACCCTAATAGTAACCAATCAGATTCCAGGTTTTAGACTTGGTTCAAACTGGTGTGCTGTCCAACATCGGATGTGATTCGCAGTGCAGTGCAAATCACATGATGTTTGTGAGATGCCACCAGATTGTATGGTTGAATTTGCATTACATTCTTTTTTTTGGTCCACACCAAAATCAGAATTCACACAGATGCGATCCGATTCCTGTCCGAATTGACAGTTGGCACTGCGATATTCCAACTGATTTGGTGTCATTAACTTGACATTGAGGCCTTGTGCACACGACCAGACATGTCCGATGAAAACGGTCCGCGGACCATTTTCATCGGACATGTCTGCTGGGAGATGCGTTGAATCACTTCGACGCATTCAGGGGATTTCGGTCCGATGGTTAGGTGTACTAACCATCGGACATGTCCGACGGACAGGTTTCCACCGGACAAGTTTCTTAGCATGCTAAGAAACTTTTGTCCGCTGGAAACCTGTCGGCCCTACACACGGTCGGCCCTACACACGGACGGACATGTCCGCGGAAACTGGTCTGTGGACCAGTTTCAGCGGACATGTTCGGTCGTGTATACGAGGCCTCACACTCTCGACAGTCCACATATGGCA